>NW_019739218.1:401614-433786 GCF_002891405.2 Cryptotermes secundus | reverse complement strand
TTTCCATTCTTCCTGTTCCGTAATCGTACAAGTAGACAAGCTGAACTTACCTAACTTCGACCCTTTTAAAATCCTACATGATTCCTTCACCCCGTTGCATGAATGGCCTTCAGAGCAGAAATAAAATACACGTATACTTGAGACCAGCAGAAGACCCAAATCTTTGTCCACGAAATGAGTAGCGAGAAAAAGGTTTACTCACATAAGTAAAGAAAATATGGAACGAGGAATCGAATCGTATCCAGAAACTGTACCACAGAATTTGTACAATGTTCTAACGGCCGCGGTTACCATAAAACTCGGCAAGGGTACCATGGAAATTTAATATAAGACCATGCCAAGCTCATTTAGTTGTCGGCTTCCCACCGCAGCTGTTCGGGTTCGATTCCAGGTTATGTGTGATTTGTGGCGGACAAAGTGGCACTGAGGCAGGTTCTCTCCCAGTACTTCAGTTTTCCCTGCCAATTCTCGTTCCATCATCTGCTCCACACCAATATATTAATCAGGGCTGGTACAACAGACCAAAGAGTGCAGAAGCACCAAGTGAAGTCAGTGTCACCCCACCCCACGAATCAGAAGAAAAAAATTCTTTCACTGTTCTCTATAACGTCGGCGGAAGGAATGAGGAAGAACACAGGAAGGTTACATTTTATATATTGTGGCATATTTCCTCAAAGCAAGAACTGTGAAGGCAGAGAAACATCCATTGCTATGTAACGGCTTTGTAACACGCAACAACGGCGCAACTGTTGGAAGCGGTGCTTCCTGCGCTGTCCGTGCCGAGACTATATAACTAGGGCCAGCTGCCATGAGACGACAATCCAGTGTGGAGGCGCTGTCGAATATCTGCATCGTATCCCTGCGAGTCGTATTTGGCGACGAAAAGGGAAGTCTCGGATCCAAAACAGTAAAATATTTTTCTCAGACCCGAGAATGGCTATGCTGGCGAAGGCCAGCAGCGATTGTAAGCGACAGACCCGTCCTCTCGTCAGAGAGAGCGCCCCACATCAACACACCCGCAACTGTCCGACAGTAATAAAAACCTAGTCCTAAGCCCCAGATGGGTACTTTATTCCAAGACAGACTGGCCGACTGACCGTCGGTCGTAACATAAGATTCCGACTCAGACTCATATGAGACGACAGAAGAGCAGGAGGTTTGTGTGAGATGGCCGCCAGCCTTCGAGGACGTCAGCCCGGAAGCAGAGGAACGTCGACTGCAGGAAGACCGTGACTGAGGACAATAATCTTAGTGTGACATTGAACTGTAAAGTGTAGTCACGAGCTGTGTGTGTTAAATTGTCTAATGAATCCGATTATCAATCCAAGCTCCGTCCATAGTTACAATCAGAACGCCGTGACAGTACACATTAGAAAATGGTGAGGGTGAATTCTGAACAGGGTATAAATTCCACAAGAGTCATTATCAGTCTTTCTAACTAGGAATAAGATGGCGTTCAATGGAATATTTAAAAATAATTTTATTAACTTATTATTATTTGAAGATAAGTGAAGACGTGGGTTCACAGAGGTCCCATCTGAAAACCAAATAATATTTTCCAGGTGTACTATATAGCAGCATAAAAAATTCTGACAAGATTTCTTTGGATTTCTCCACAGTTAAATAGCATTTTTCTTAACTTAATTTGGATACAAATCTGTTATTTGCAACACGAAATTACTATAAGGAACTATATCACACAGCAAGGAACATAGAATCCGAAATTATTGTCACGTATATTAGTGACTAAAGACGCGGGTTTTATCGGTGAGTCAATTTACTGGATATTCATTGGTCGTAACTACAAATAATTATAACACTTCTAAGATTACTGTAATTATAACACGTAAATTAAATCTTCTATATCGGCTTTAACTAATCGTTGCTAGGTAACAGATCTCAAGAATGGCTATTCCTCTGCAATTTTTCCCTATGCGTTTCTGGCAAAGGATTTTAACAATGGAACTATAACTGCCACACTCCAGATGTCACTGCACTACAGCACACGTTAAGTCTTCATAGGCCGACTTCTTGTACTCTTCTGTACGCCTAGTTCCAATTCGCTCTCACAGCTCACAGCTCTCGTTACATAGCCGCGGCACGGATCGCATAGAAAACGATTCTATTGTTTATGATGTCACCGCGTTGCATAACAGGGTCCGATGTAAGGAAATGTGTTTACCGAGACGTTGCTTAGAAACGGATTGCATAACTCCGTGTTTCTATTCTTGTTGGCGTAAACCACATAGAAAACATAGTTTCCCTGCATGTTGGGAAGTATTTACTGAGCCGTTGCCTCACAATACTTTAATCGAATCTGTTACGTTATTTCCACGCAGTGAAACTTATCCTTGAAGCGTGCGATCTTGTGCATTGTAACGCCATGTAGTTCAGAGCCAGACGTTTCGGAGGAATATATCGCTTGCTCAGCTTGCTGCCTGGTTCTGTCGATTTCTTGGTTAAATTATTCTTCCACTCTGATGATGGTGGCTATGTGTTTACTCGAAAAGTCGGGCTCCCTCCGAACTTCAAGGCGTTAGAATAACGTACTCGTTTTGGTCATCGTTGTCAAAACCCTAAATCTAACCCCTTTTTCAGTTAAATCTTCATCATGCCCAGAAATATTTTGTTAAGCAACAAACTGTTTCGCCGTTAGCCGTTTTAAGGAAAATTTTGTTTCCTGCTTTGTACAAAACAGGGCTAATATCAAGCCGACATGTATCGAACTTAACATCGTCTGACAATATAAAGAGACCACATAAGACCAAAAGGTTTCACAGAAACATGTGGACTAACATTGCTGCATTCTCTACTGCGGTAAAATTTCATAAAACTAATCTGTAATGCGTAAAATAACAAAACAACAATGTCGATCCCTTCCACTTGCAACACGGATATATTGCAACCCCCCTCCCCCCCATATTATATGCTTCGGCTGCATGTCGATGAATTTGCATCGTGTTATATCTCTGATATTCTTACCCTACTCCCAGAATTATACTTCGATATGCTCCTCTTGTAACTTAGCAAAGATATTACTCCATAATTTCATACAATGACAAGCGTGACATTTTTTTAGAATCAAGTAAGTATTGATTCAAATATAAAAGCTTATTTATTCACTTCCACTGTAAATATGTATATTCCTCCTCTTAAAGGAGAAATTTATCACGTGTTTGAGTGACTAGAGACAGGGTTTGGATCGGTTATTGACTTTACTGAGCACTTACAAATTGTAACTACAAGTAACTATAGAGATATCGCTAACTCACACACTCTACAGTTCACTAAAGCATACATTAAATCTTTTCAGTCTCTGTGTCTTTACCAGTCGTTGCGTGGTAACGGCTTCCAACGGCGGACATTCCCCTTATTCTGGTTTCCCGAACTATCCACTACTAACAGCAACAGCTAACAACGACTGAACTTCAGTCCTCTGACTAATTCACCAACCAACTCTTCACTTCTCCCACTGTACTAACTCTCACTAATTATCCTGCTTATAACATGTAGACACGAACCGCACAGGAAACACCGTTCCTCTGTTGCGGTTTACGGGCTGTTGCCTACTAACAGCTGCTGTCTAATTGTTTGTTTCGGGGTCGCTGACTAGCCACAATACATAATCATGTCAAGTACAGTGATAATTATAAATACCACACAGTGTTTTGATCTGTTTCATATTAACCAGCCTATCCTTGTGACGGAGACGAAGCGAGTTTTGTGTCAGCCATGAATTCAATATTTAAACACCATTTTAATGAATTTAAGTCTTCAGGAAGTTCTTATTTTAAGGTAATCAGTTTCTAGAAACAGACTGATAAACTTTACGTATGAGTGAAGTTTTTACCTTTGCTTTGTATAAACGTAAACTACACACGTATTATCTTCTCGTATTTGACATTTTACAAATGACATGGACTTCCTTCTTCATTTCCTAGATTCGATGTGCAAGTTTCTTTGGCTTCTGTCCCTTAATTCATAATGGAACCTGCTCCGAGCTCTACGCTGTCCTAAGCCTGTTTGCGGAATGAGTTGTGACAGCGAGTAGTGATACAGCCAGTGAGAACAAGCAGGTGCCTCCGCGCAAGCAAATAGTGCCTTCCGCCAGACAGTTAACAGACATCTGAAGATCCTTAAATCAGCGAAAAGCATGCCAGTCTACGGATCCATGGTGACGGTAATGGCTACTCAAAACAACAGTAACAGATGTTTACTGAATAACTAATCGTATATTTGCAAACAAATGCTCAGGCTTGAAATATTGCGCGCTGTATGTCATCTTTAGTATGAAGTCTTCACGCTTAAAGCATTTCGAGTTTTGTCTGCAATAAATTTTGCATTGGATTTTTCAATTCACTGCAACTATGGTCCTGGAGTCTACTCAAACTCTAACAGAAATGAATACCAGGAATCTTTCGGGGGAGGGGGTTGAAGGTCGGCCTGCACGTGATTCTGAATACCTCACCGCAATCTGTGATCCCATTATCGAGAAAATGTGGGAGCCTAGACGTCTTAGAAACCTATGGGCCTCCACGGACTGTTACAGGGATAGCTTTACGTTTTTTTTCCTTGGCACTACAGCCCCAGTTGGCCTAATCCTACCTCCATGAACTCCGTTCACTTCAGTTTTTCTAGAGTTTACACATACGGTAGGACTCCTTGGGCTAGTGATCAGCTCGTCGCAAGGTCTCTACCTGTATACAAACACAGAAAAACGCACACAAACGCCCATGTCCTCAGTGGGATTCGAACCCACGATCCCGGCTTCCGAGCAAGCGAAGACAGTGCATGCCTTAGACCGCTCGGCTACCGTGACCGGCGAGCTTTACCTTTTACTATGTATTATTATAGTGAGGACTTCGAAAAGTAAACGGAACAATACTCCGAAGAGATAAGCGCGTGAATTGTTAGTCATCTGAAAGGCTAACAAGTTTAGGTGTGATCAGCATTCATCCAATGTATCTATACGTATTTGTTAATATCGTTTAGGTGCCGATAAATGTTGTCCAATTTAAACGAGAATTAAATTCTGCCGAGCCCTGGTTTTTTAAGATAACAATTCACACACTTCCATTACAAGCCTGTCTGTCTTGAAGATTTGAATATTCTGCACACAGCGTGCACATATGGGCAGCAGAACATATTCTGTAACTCACTGCACTGACTGGAGGCGAAATCCAACTAGCCACATATGCCACGCCACTCTGTACACCCATGCACTTGAATGTGTGTTTGTAAGTATTTGTCGGTCTGTTTGTATCTGTGTATCTGTGCGTCTATGCGTATGTTTGTGTACCTGTGTGTCCCTTTGTGCCTGTGAGTGTATATATGTGTGCTTGTGTGTGTGTATCGGTGTGCCTGTGTGTGTATCTGTTCGTCTACGAGTGTATATCTGAGTGCCTGTGAGTGAATCTGTGTGCCAGTGTGTGTACGTATATCTGTGTACCTGTGAGTGTATATCGGCGTGCCTGTGTGTGTATATGTGCCTGCGAGTGTATATCTGTGTGCCTGTGTGTGTATCTGTGTGCCTGTGAGTGTATATCTGTGTGCCTGTGTGTGTATCTGTGTGCCTGTGAGTGTATACCGGCGTGCCTGTGAGTGCATATCGGTGTGCCTGTGTGTGCGTATACGTGTATGTGTACCCGTGAGTGTATGCCAATGTGCCAGTGTATATATCTGTGTGGCTGTGAGTGTATATTGGTGTGCCTGTGTATCTGTGCCTGTTTCGTGGGGTTTTGTACGACGCGTGCGTGTTCGTTTGTCCAGGTTTGTCTGTCTGTGTGCAACACGTATATTTGTGAGACAATTAATAAAAAATATGACGCAATATGGCCTCTCGCATACCTTTGTCCTTGAGGTAACCTAATTCAGAATAATTTTATTTTAATGCTAGTGGGGTGGGACTAAGTTCCTTGTACTGCGGCCACTTCTGGCCTATTGTACCAGCCCCAGATGATAGGTGAGGGTGATTGTGGAGCAATTGGTGGAATGAAGATTGGCAAGGGAAACCGAAGTACTCGGAGAAAACCTGACCTAGCGCCATTTTGTCCACCATAAATCCCACTTGACCAGACCCGGGATTGAACCCGGGCCGCCGCGATGGGAAGCCAGCGACTAACCGCTTGAGCTATGGCGCGGCGGCCTCTAATTCAGAGTAACTTCCACAATGAGAAGGAAATGTCCAATATCGACTGGTAAACACAGCAACGGCAATTGACGGAAAACTGGGGAGGGGGTAACCAATTAGTCGCGGAGTATCGAACCTCCCCACCCCAGCTTCGGTCTCTGTTCACTTGTCGAGAACGAATGACAAGCAGATCAGAAAATCAACAAAGTATTGACTGACCCGGTCTATACTCCCTACACCAGCGATTCTCAACCTTTTTGTACCTTACGTTCCATCGGCCATTTTGTCAAAATAAAGCCGCAGCCCCACCACAGCAAAAGGGACGCTTCTCCCTTCATGCCTTCACAATGACGTACATGTTATTATATTATTCACCATCGGAGAATTTTCTTAAGCAATTAAATAATGACGACCATGGCTTTCTTGGCTGTGTCGTCCTTCAGCTCGAGGAAAGCCGGAAACATCGAAGAAACCTACAGCTTGCATCTGCAGAGTCAAAAAGTAAGGCAAGGAGGATTTATCATTTCTCTTATTCCCTGGATTATTCTTCCAGTCTGGAGATGAAGACCAGTACGTCCACGCGGTAGCGTAGTTGGTTGAGGGGCTATGCTAGAATCTGGAAGATCGCGGGTTCAAGTTCCGATGAGGTCATTGGATTTTTTCAATTGACCTAATCCTTCCTGCCGCACTATGGCCCTGGGGTCGACTCAGCCTCTAACAGAATAAATTAAATAATTTTCATGGGGAGTAAAGCGCGGCTGGCGCGTAAGGCTGACAACCTTACCGACATCTTTGAGACTATTGTCTAGAAAATGTGGGAACCTCAACGTCTCACAAGCCTATGGGCCTTCGCGGCCTGGTACAGGGATAGCTTTACTTTTTTTACATCACTCTGAAACATCGGTGGACTTCTACCAGACTACACGGCGTTATAAACAAACACATTATAATGCAAAGGGAGGCATAAAGCGCAAATTACGGGCACTTTTCCTGGTGTTAATTTGCGCAGAACATGTGCGGACGAATTATTCCTTACTTGACATCGTCCGACGTACCCACTACGAGTTGAAATTCACGAAGGGCTTTACTTCTACGGCCGTGTCACAAGAGGATTAGTTGCCGTATTCCCACTGTGGCCGTCCGGGTTCGATTGCAGGTCAGGTAACATGAGAATTGCAATGGACAAATTTGCATTGGAGAGAGTTACCTCCATGTACTTCGGTTTCCCCTATCGATTTCCATTCCACCAAAATGCGCCACATTTTTTATCTAAATTATCTGACGCTATACTCGATACTGACAGCGTTCGTAAATAAAAATACTTCAAAAGAATGATGACAATCAATGGCCGAAATATATGTTCACGTGTATGTGTGACGGGATTTGCATTGGTGGATAGACTTATTGAAATCTTATAGATCGTAACTACAAATAATTATAATACTATTGATGAATTGCACACTATAAATCACTATACACTCTCTCCTCAGTCTGCTTTCATTAGCCCTTACTTGGTAAGAGCTCCCAACAATGGTTATTTCTCTGCAATGTTTTCACTAGAAGTTACCTGGTAACGAATCTTAAGAATGAAGATTCTTCAGCTTCAGAGGTCACGCCGTTGCCCTCTGGTTAGCACTCCACACTAGAACTCGCAACAGAGTACTGACTATTCTGTCAGAGTGAGCGTTACTTTACGTCTGGCTGTCCCGCCAATCAGTTCATCTTGGCGACAAGCAACTTTATTTTCCAACTGAAACCTTGCAGTCATAGCCCTTATGTAATATCCTCCCTGAGAAATAGATGGGTCTGTTATTTACAATTGCTGCTGGTCCTCGCCAGCGTAGTCATTCTCAGGTCCGGGTTCGGAAGGACTCATGACCAAAATTTTAGCGTCTCAGACTCGAGACTCCCGAAACCTGGAGGGTCATGAACCCGTACTTATGTCCCACAGGCAGAGGGTGGTCCATTTACACCCACAGACACTTGGTTCACTTTTTGTCGCCTCGTACGACTCGCAGGGCTGTGGTGGAGGTATTCGAGCCCGCCTCCACACGGCTACTGATTTGTTTGTCAACTCGACTGAGCATTCCGAGTTTTGTAGTAAGACCGACGGTGAGTCTTGATGATGTGGGGCACCCTCTCTGAGGAAAGGGTCAGCAGTCAGGGTCACAGTCAGCAGTAATAAGTCCGTTGTCAGTATGTACAGTTTACATTTTACCTGTATAATTAAACGTATAATTATACAACATACACAAGGCATCTTGTCAGTTCAGGCCGAGTAGAGCAGACCATGTCATATCATTAGTAGCTCCTGCTACAACAGCAGTCTAGTCAGTTGAACGGTACTATGCTTGACCGCCGCTAATTTTAAGCCTCCTATTCTTCATGTGTCGGGGTTCATATTGTCACGTGTTGCGAACATTTGCATTTTCAAGATTTTGTATGACTTTTGTTTGTTGCCTAAATAATTTTGTTATATAATCATATACGTACGGAAGTTTGAAAGCCATGCGCATATTGCGAAACGGAAAAATTTCCAATGGTGCGGAAAACTTTGTTTTTCAGGCGCTGCAATTTCAGTAGATGGTTGTCTGTCGCAAACACACAAGCAGGGCAAGTACAATTCATGATACTCCTAATGAGTGCTTTGTAGAGGGCCAGTTTAATGTTAGCGCTTAACCGCTCTCTTTTGAAACTGAGTATTCTCAAGTCAATGTCAAAGTCATATTGTGACTGACGTTCAATCAATCAGTTAGTCAGTCAATCTTGGCGTCGAGCCCCAGACCAGATATTTATTACTGTTTGAGAGTTACGGTCTTGTTTTGTGGTGTGCCCTCTCTGAGGAGAATACGGGTATGTCTTTTGTCGAGTCACTGTTTGCAGCAGTAAGTAATTTGGCATAATGCGAAGGATATTTACAGTTTACATGTTAAATATGTTAATAAATATGTATACAAAATATACAGAGCGTCTGCTTAGTATACTCAACTGAACTCTTCTTTATAAATAGTTTACACAGACCGAACAGAAAACACAGTCTCCAAAAATTCCTCTATTGTTTATTGCGTATCCGTTGCCGCAGAAACTTGTTATCGAGCAGCTGACTAGCAATGGGCGTGTCCTCTGGCTCCATTCTTCCGACCTTCAGGCATCATGTCACAATATTCAGGACTGTAATAGCTGATTTTTTAGAGGATCGATATTTCTTGATGGTACCTTGCAATGCAATGCGAAGAGCACAGCAGTCTCTTAAAATATCCAGCATCTTCACAGATGTATAGGGATGCTCTAAAGTAAGGCGAAGGGGGATTTTCCCCTGAATAGGCGCGCGTGTACCAATACCACGATAAAGGAAATACAACAAACACAGGAGAGAAAGCAGTGCTCTGCTCTAACGGCATTATTCACACTTGAAACCTCATAGGACGAGGCAGAAATGGTTCAGATCGGTGTGGGAAGGCGAGAAAGTTTCACTGATCGCAAGGAACCACAGATAAACAAAGAAAAAGTTCTGTGGGCAAAACAAACCATAAATTACATGTCTCGCTTTTACTAACGGCGATTTTCTTTTTCTTTCCCTTTGAATCTGTATCCACACCAACATTGCTGCAATATTCGTCTGTTTTACAGATACATAGGGCTCGTTTATATCATGTCGTGCTCACGCACAAGAAATGTTCGTGCAATTACGCAAGTATCACCTGAAGGATGAAGATGTAACTTAATCCACTGCATTAATGGGAAGTACTGGAGGGCGGGATAACGTTACAAAATGGACGATGGAGAAGAACAGAAGTTCTGCGAAGTCAAATTCGAAGTCATGTTACGCGCCGATGGTCAGTCGGCCAGTCTGCCTTGGTATCAAGCACCCATCAGACAGTTGCCGGTTTGTCTACATGGGATGCCAACTCTGAAGAGAGGGCGGGCCTGTCGTTTACAATTGCTGCTGACCGTCGCCAGCGCAGTCATTCTCGGGTCTGAGTCCCGTAAGACTCATGACCATATTTTACTGTCTCAGATTCGAGACTCGTCCCAACCTAGAGGGCCAGGTCCCCGCATTTATATCCCCCGGGAATAGGGTGGCCCAGTTACATCTCCAGGGACTGGGTTCCCTTCTCGTGGCCTCATAAGACTCGCAAGACTGCGGTGGAGGTATTCAAACCCTCCACGCAGGATATTCGTCTACTTTCCTCGCACTACATATTTAGTACTTTACGCGACAGTCCGCAAAGAAACCACCGCGTCCAACAGTTATAGTGTTGGGTGTGCATTCTTTGCCCCGGGAAGACGTTTAGCGAGCCGGTGCCTAGTAACAGTTGTCTCTTCTGGCTCCGTCGGTCCGGCTTTTGGGCTTCAGTTTGGGACGAAAATACCATAGACATAAACAACTAGGCGATCAAATAGGTCTACTTTTATTGTTTTCAAATTAAGGGTAAAGGCTAAAATTAGTAAACGCATCAAGACAAGCAGAAAATGACCGTCTCCGGAATTGGTCTGTTTCCTTCTATTTGAAAATTAATTATTTTTTCATTTCATGCATTCTGTTGTGTTACAATATACAACTTCTTTATTAACCGTCACAACACAACAAATATCAAGGTCAGTGCCCAGCTACGGACCTGCTATATGTTTCGGCTATCAATAGCCATCATCTGGCAAATACATGTTTAACATATATACACCACTGAACTGCAGTACTATTAAACTGGATACAATACTATTAAACATATAAAACACTTGACATAAAAAATACAATAAACAGACTATATATAGAAAAACAGAAGTTATAGTATAAAACAAAAATAAAATTTTAATTGATGTTTTATAACATCGAATCAGTCGTTGGTTTTGTATTTTCGTACTTTCCCATGGACAAATTGGAATATTCTATATATATTTTTTCTTTGTGTATATAAGATTTTAAAGGAGGCTCGTGATGTAGATGTAGTAAATTAATCTTAATTGTTTAGTCGGTGCCTCATTTTAGTAGACGAGTACTGCAGTTCAGTGCTGTATATATGTTAAACATGTATTTGCCTGATGATGGCTATTGATAGCCGAAACATGTAGCAGAGCCGTAGCTGGGTATTGACCTTGATATTTGTTGTGTTGTGACTGTTAATAAAGAAGTTGAAAATTAAATGATACAACCGGCCCTTTATTTGCTGACACCTTTCCTAGGTACAAGAGCGGAGGATATTAATATGAATTATGAAGAATGTTGAAAGAAGCGGTTCTGGCTCTTATTTTCCGAAGCTCTTTACAGACATCACAGACAGGAATGTCTTGAAGCCGGGACCTTCTCGAATAGGTAGCAGGAAAGCTAACAAACTGTCTGCTATTTTGACAAGAATTCGTGACGAAGACAATGTTTTCTGCGTGTTAGAAGGCAAAAACGGGTGCCTTACGGTAGAAGTGGAACGCGCTCAACGTAATGTAACACTTAAATTCGACCTTACCTGCGGGGTTTCAGAGTACAGTACACGAACAGAGTGAAATTTAAAACGTCCCTTCTCATTCCTGGAATAACAGCACGTGTTGTGTGGCAGATAATCCCGTGGGGTGACGTAATAGCTTCCATTGTGTTTCCTTAATTTAAAAGGTTGCAGATTTATACAGGGTGATTCATTCGGATGAAACCTCAAATTAATAATCACAGACGGCGTAACAATTCCCCGATTAAAACGAAACTTTGCTGTGGAGGTAAAAGAGTTAAGGAAGATTTTGAAAACTGTTTCGTACCACCTAGGGACACAGACCGACATGTCACTCCATGTTCGTATACATTACACCGCCGCAAAACATGCAAACCCGAACAGATATGCAGTGGCTCAGTATTGCCAAGTTCCGCTTTCATTAGCAAATCACTGAACGATTTATAGAAATTAACTTAAGAGCATCATCCAAATGAATTACCTTGTACTGTATCTTCAAAAACCTTGTAAACTTAATCTGTCTCAGCACATCACACGTCTCTACATAGATAGAAATGTACCGACATATATTACTGCCAAGAATGGGATTCGAACCCATGATTTCAGTGATCAAGTGATTCAAGATAGAGTATTCTGTAGCTGCAAAAATGCCAGATTAGTTCCGGCCTGCACGTTGCGCATGATACATGCAAATAATCCAGATTATTCGACCATAATTAGTCTCAGTCATAATGACAGTTCAGCATTCAGAGCGTAGTTGACTGAGGCACTATGCTAGAAGCCGGAAGGTCGCGGCTCGATTCCAGATGAAGTCACTTGATTTTTCAATTGACCTAAACCTTCCAATCTCACTATATCACTGAGGTCGAATAAGCCTCTAACAGAAATGGGTACGAGGAAACTTCCTTGGGATAAAAGGCGGCTGGAGCATAAGGCTGGCAACCTCACTGCCATCTATGAGCCGATTATGTAGAAAATGTGAGAGCCTCGACGCCCCAAAACCTTATGGGCCTCCACGGCCTGTTACATGGATAGCTTTACCTTTATATAAATAAAAACATACACACATATGCGTTACTTACTGCAACTAACTTCCGTCATTTCCCTAAATTGTGAACCATGTCAGTAGCGTCGTAACTTAAAGAAAGGCAAGCTTGCATAAAACACCCAAACACCTCCGCATACCGTGAAAAAAATTCCGCAATTCCATGTACTTTAGAAGATACGAAGCTTTCGCCTCGACCAAGTTGAACAGTTGACTCCAACAGCCGAAGTTTCCAGCGACAACCAATGAAACCCTCATAGTTACCAGCAGTTACTATGCACGCTCTACAAGATTAATGTAATGACATTCTTCTGGTCCATTCTTACACAACGATAACACATTTTATTCTAACTAACTAACTAACTCCATGGAGACGAGCCCTTCTTGAGAAGTCATCAGTCGCTCAGCTGCTCAAAAATTTCTCCAATGTTTTATGGAAAGCGAAGGCTCATTACCGTGTTCACAAGAGCCTGCCAGCTGGTCCTTATCCTGAGTCAGATGATCCAGTCCATGTCATCCCAACCTATGTATCTGTATTAATGTTAGCCCCATTCGTGCTACATGTCCTGCCCACCATCCTTGACTTAATCATTCTAATTATACTCGGCGAAGAGTACAAGTCTTAGCTGAGGTCGTTCATCAAAATAATCCTTCCAAGTCAAGGTCCTTTGTGACATTTCGTAACAAGCTATTTTTTTTTTCGGTGAAGAGTTGTTAGCCCCACTACAAACCACCAGCCTGGAGGATCACCCATTGTCGACTAGCTGCCCTCCATAACCGGAGCCTGTCTCCTCTTTCCGCAAACTTACAGATACCGTAAACCTAATGAGCTATACATTATCACCGTACTCGGGTCAGGGAAAGCATGAATGGGGACGATGGGAATTCAAGCGGGCCGCATGCTCCCTCACCCTGTCTAAAATGGAGGAAAGTTTATATAATAAAAAGAGTAGTGAAGCGTATGCCCTAGTTTCTTAGAATGTGTAATGACCGTCAGCTATTTTCACAGCTGTATACAGGCCACAGCAGAAAGGAAAGCATAATATATACATATATATAAAACTTGACTCATTAATCTGTAAGAGAAGCTTTTGTGGGTCCCTGCCATGATCCATCTTGTCAAATGAAAGTGGCATTCTTTGCAGAAAGACAATTGTGTACGTGAGGGACCTTCATAGCGTAAAAAAAGGAACGAAAACTGCGGCACGTAGAGACCACCGGGTGTTTCCTCCGGACCGTGTCGCACGTAACAATACCGGACAGCAATTCCAGTAGAGACGTACTTTAAAATGCTACACAAACAGTTACATTGAATCCTTGAAGCGACGTAGCTCGTCCTGACATGATAAATGTTAGCAATTTTAAAATTAGATTCATTCTTCAGGTACGAGGGAGAGTCAGTAAACAGGCGAAACACAGACATAAAACGTAAAACATGTGATATCCAATAAAATCTTTTATTTCTCGACATATCCTCCACCAACACTGACACACTTGTCCTATCGCTTTACCAGTGCGTCGAAACCCGCAGCATAGAAGCCTTTTGACTGTTGTCTCAGTCACTTCCGCACCTCCGTTTCAACCTCTTCAACATTAGCGAAACGTTTCCCGCCCAGTTGTGAAACGCTTTACGCGACAAACACTTCCCAACGTAAGCAGGAAACATTTCTTTATGAACGTTCTATACAATGAGTCCTTTTGCTCACAGGAAACAACACAGCGTTATTCTTCGGCATGGTCGCCATTTTCACTAGATAATCCAGCCTCTGAAGATGCGCATGTTCGTCTGCTACCTGGACTGTCCTGCTACCTAGCGATACACATAGATGACCTATTACATACATTACATCTATTATACTTCGATTTGTTATATACGTAGTGACTCTCTCTCGTATTTCAACTTACTCCGGTGCGCAAGTTGGTTCTTAAGCCCCTGTTGCTCCAGAAGAGAAATGAGGCACGGAAGTCTGGACTATTCAGGCTACCAGGTGGCTTGTCCTTCCGCTTCCCCCCCCCCCTCCAGCCAAACTTCCGGTTAGTACTTATCGCGGTACTTTCGGAACATCTGTGTGGCCGTCACCCGGTGACCGTTGGCGACATGCTTCGGAATATTAAGCTTGCATGTAAATGGCTTGGTGACAAACTGCACGTGTAATTCTTCCACGGCTCTGAAATTGTAACAGGAAAGGGCGAGCCTGCAGCCTCATGATACAGGTTAGGTCTAGACGTATGGTTCCCTAAACCATTGTCATTTCAAATTTGTGGTTGTCGCGGCGGTTATATGACGCCGTACAGTTCGGTAGAATGTTAAAGAAACCCCACTGGCTGCATTTTCTGCTGCTACTGTGGTTACTTCACGACGCTGTCAGTAACATAAACTAGCGTTCAATGAAAGATGATCATTTTATGACGAATTCGAAAGGACGCGAAAAGGATGCGGCTTAATCTGAAATATTATCTCATCTATCAGGAAGGACCAAGGAAAACCGCGAAGGCATTCAAGTCAGGAGAGTGGGCATCCCCTCCGATATTTGAGAGAGACAACTTCCTAATACGTCAGTATCTTTAGTGCTTCAGGCCACTTGCTCTGTTCTTCTCTTTATACCCTGAAGATGGATACATTAGATTCCTCTGAAACGCTGGTAAGTCGCACCCAGAATACAGTTATCAGCCTCTCAGTGGCCAATTCCCTCCCTGAGGGATGCAGACCTACAAAATGACCGCTTCCTCCTAACCTAATGATCGCAAGTTCAAAACTGCAGCCACATTTTCTCAATGGACTTCATTCACTCTGTGAGTCGGGGTATGTCATAACTTTGACGTGTGTGGGCAACATTACGGAGTAATGTTACATTTCAGAACCTGTCGCATTGTATAGATCTGACTTAGGAGCTTTTGTGCCGTCTATGTGCAACATCGTGTACTATTCTTTCGTCGTATTCTTAATTGAACGCAGCATGTTCCGGCCTAACTGGCCATCTTCAGGTGTACAGATTGTTGTGGTTAAGTATTCCGCTGCTCACTGTAATGCGGTTTTCTTTCCTCCTATTGTAGTTGCCTCCAGTTATTCTGGTTATGTGGGTTGCACGTTGTTGCTTTTTTGTAATGTCCGATGCACCATGTCAGAGCTTTTTGAACACTCAAGGCAGCTGCGACCAGAAAACCAAACAAAACGGTAAATAACATCTTGTATAAAATAACATCAAAAATAGCCATCACTAATCACCGCAGTTCACAAATCACCACAGCACCCGCTAAGTCTTTTCCAATCTGCTAGTGCCTTCACCAGTTGTTCCCTGGCAACGGCTTCTAACAGAGGAGATTCTTCAGCTTCTCGCGCTGAAGTCCTCTTTGAACGACGGCCTCCTTCCAACTGCCTCTTTTCCTCACAGACTCCCGCATAGAACTCACTTGGTTGACCCAGTTGTCTTCCTTATAACCTCTTTACACGGACCTAGTAGAAAACACAGTTTCTAAACACTTCTCTATTGTTGCACGCATATCAGTTGCCGCGGGAACGTGTTTTCCCAGATACGAATGTTGTTTCAGAGCCGTTCGCTAGCAACGGCTGTTTATCTGACTCCATAGTCCTCAATTTGAGCAAATATGTCACAACATTTTACTCCAGACTCGAATACCGGCTTCCAATCTTTATAACGACGTATTTGCCTTGTTGACTTTCTGGAATTTACCCGTTATCTTCAGAATCCATCTTTTTCCGTCATCAGGTGAAGGGTTAGGAGAGGGGGGGGACCCTTACTCGGTTACGTGAGCTAGGCAAAGCTAATCTTGATCACTAGACCACTCAAGTGGCTGAGATTAGATTATTCCAAGCCCAAACCCAGTAACCACACCGTCAGAACCCTTTAGGCCGATATTATTGTCCCTCTTGTGTCAATTGCGCAACTGGGTCCAGAGACTCTTGAATACAAACCCCAGCGTCTCAGTTTCCAGAACAATAATCCGTTCTCTCCTGTTATATTTTCCAAAGGTCCGGACATCCATTCCTGAACCAATGGCAGGCTATTGTTCTGAATGTCTCTACCTACCCAGCTCCTATAGGTAAGTGTCAAAATCGGCCACGGCGATCTATAAACACATCTTCACTACCGGTAATTCACTGATCACTAACATTTTACAAACAGGAACTAATGAACGAACAACAAAAAACAGTTCATGATTTCTATCTTCATGGATATAACTCCTGTATATACCGTTGAGAGCTAATGGACGTTTCGGACGAATATTTCGCCTACATCTTCAGGACGAAAAATAAGTAAGCAAGAAAAAGGCGTGAAGCAAGTAGCAAGGAAAGCTATATGAACGGACACTATTAAAGGACTAGCTATGGGCTGGACGACCGAGTGGTCGGAATTCCAGTCCCGGTAGGGTCAAGAAGTTTTCTCTTCTCCACGTCGTCCAGACCGGCACTAGGGTGCACCCAACCACTTATCCAATGGGTACCGGGGGCTCTCTCTCCGGGGGTAAAGCGGCCGGAGTGTGAAGCTTACCACTCCTCTCCAACTAGTGCCGAGGTCAAGAAAATGTGGATCTATACATCCGCTCCCCATACGCCTTCATGGCGTAGTGCTTAATTAGTTAAGCACAGGGACTTCACCTTTTACCGTAAGAGTTCTGCTTGTTACCGGCTTCACGTTGGTTCTTTGGTTGCTTATTTTCAACGCTAAAAATAGTGGCCATGTGTTCCTCCGAAACGTCGGTCTACTTTCAACGGATTAGATGGCGTTATTTTCCAGAATACAAAACTCTTCATAACCACCGCCGAGAGGACTTAACTCCGAGATCACAGCAGACACCAGTTGTGAAACACCGTATGTACCAAGACAACGGACAATGTTCATCCCAAATGAGTCGTGCCATAGTATGAGACACAGACTACTGTAAATGAATATTTAATTATGCTCCACGTGTTCCGACAAGCCGAGTCTCGAACGATAAATATTCTTTGGAGAACACAGAGGGACCTCCACAGGTAAGGATAGTCAGTGTCAGTTCTGGATACAAGACTTCTAGCATATTGTGGCATATTTGCTCAAAGCAAGTCCTGTGGAACCACAGAAACAGCCGCTGCTAGAGAACGGCTCTGAAACAACATTCGTTTCTAGGCAACAGCCGCGGGACAACGGAACCGACGTCGTTGCTAGGCGGCAGATTCTTAATAAGAAAGAACAGACGGCCGCTGCTCCCCAGTACACTAATATACTGCTCTCTCTCTCTCTCTGTCTAGCGGGCCTGGGGTTCTGGTTATATAGCCTCGGGTCGAGTCTCATAGAAAAGACATCTACTGCCAAGCAATGGTTGCCCTCTATTGTTGCATGTTGCCGTAGGCAAATCTGTTTCCGCGAGTTGTTTATCGAGCCGTTGCCTAGCAATAGACATTTGCATCACATTATTATGTTAATTGGGGTCGAATGGTAAAATAATTGGCAAGTAACTAATTGGAAAATTCTGGATGTAACCGCTCTTGGCCTAATTTAGATAATGACGCGGCATTTGCCTGGAGGAACTGAGGAAAACTACAGATCACCCCAGTCAAGAAAGCCAGTCTCCCGGCCGACATTCGAAACAAATACCTCCCCCTCCCGTTGTACCGAAGTCCTCGATGAAGAAACATAACGAAAACTGCCTCAGTGTCACTTTGTCCAACACAAATCCCACATTAACTGACCTGGGCTCGAACCCATGCCGCCGCGGTGGGACTAACCGCCTGAGCTATGGCTCGGCCTCGTGAGAAGATCAGTCTAGATCTAAACGCGAAAGGTACAAAGATTAAAATATACCAAGCTTCAAATTCGACTATTGTTTAGACGGACGTGGAACTTGGTCTCTCGCCCTAAGGGAGGGCCACAACATTCAGAACCTGCAAAAGGATGAAATTGAAGAGAATATTTGGACCATGCAAAAGGAAATAAGTCAATTGGCAACTAGAGAAGATGACTTTTTTTTTCCTTTGGCGCTACAGCCCCAATTTGGGCCTTGGTTTACATCCATGAAACACTCCGTTTCACTTTGGTTTACCAGATCTTAGACATTCGGTAGGACTCCTTGGACGGGTGATCAGTTCGTCGCAAGGCCTCTACCTGTACATAAATACAGAAATNAATTTAGATAATGACGCGGCATTTGCCTGGAGGAACTGAGGAAAACTACAGATCACCCCAGTCAAGAAAGCCAGTCTCCCGGCCGACATTCGAAACAAATACCTCCCTCCTCCCATTGTACCGAAGTCCTCGATGAAGAAACATAACGAAAACTGCCTCAGTGTCACTTTGTCCAACACAAATCCCACATTAACTGACCTGGGCTCGAACCCATGCCGCCGCGGTGGGACTAACCGCCTGAGCTATGGCTCGGCCTCGTGAGAAGATCAGTCTAGATCTAAACGCGAAAGGTACAAAGATTAAAATATACCAAGCTTCAAATTCGACTATTGTTTAGACGGACGTGGAACTTGGTCTCTCGCCCTAAGGGAGGGCCACAACATTCAGAACCTGCAAAAGGATGAAATTGAAGAGAATATTTGGACCATGCAAAAGGAAATAAGTCAATTGGCAACTAGAGAAGATGACTTTTATTTTTCCCTTTGGCGCTACAGCCCCAATTTGGGCCTTGGCCTACATCCATGAAACTCTCCGTTTCACTTTGGTTTACCAGATCTTAGACATTCGGTAGGACTCCTTGGACGGGTGATCAGTTCGTCGCAAGGCCTCTACCTGTACATAAACACAGAAAAGCACACATACAAACACTGAAAATCCATGCCCTGAGTGGGAATCGAACCCAAGATCCCGGCTTCAGAGCGAGCGAAGACAGTTCATGCCTTAGAAAGCTCGGCTAACATGACCAGTGAAAATTACATATTGGGGTGCTATATCTGAGGTTCTTACAGCAGTCGTTACGAAAAATACGAGAGGACAGCATTCAACATAGGCTATACAGATCTTTGTAATGTGTTCTAGGCGCAACAAATTGTAGCCATCACTATGCGACGACCGTGAGATAGGCGAATATACCAGAGACTGGAAACGGCTAGGTAAACGCGTTCCCGCAGCAACAGAGCTACTATCGGAAACAGGGTGTTGTCTATGTGGTCCGTGCCGAGTAGTTATCTTGAAGGTAATACGACTGAGTCAGATCTATGTGAAAGTCTGCGGGGATGGACTTGAGCGCATAAGCTGAAAACTCTCCACTGTTAGAAGCCGTTGCCAATAAACGTCTAGTGAAGACACTGCAGGCTGAAAAAGCCTTGGCGTGTAGTGATTTGTAAAGTGTGGGAATCAGCGATACTGTTACAGTTGTTGTAGTTACGACCTATAAGTGATGAATACATCCAATATCCAATCAACACCCCGTCTATAGTTACGCATACACGTGACAACGTTCATCCATACGTATACACAAAATTGTAGTCTCATCCAGGAGGATGCTGTCAGCATATAACGTAGGATATACGTGGAACGAGTCAGGAAATTTAGGATTTTCTATAAGATCTCTTCTCTAGACTCCTAGTCAGTCAGTTAGTTAGTTAGTTAGTTAGTTAGGTCAGTCAGTCAGTCTGAAAGTTAACCATTACAATGGGCCTATGTATTTTTCTGGAAGTACTCAGAAATTATCACTCAAGATAGCCGTTACTGAGAAGGGATTCAAAGTGGATACTTTCGAAATGCAAGCCGCAGAAGCCACCACAGTGTCAGCTCCTCGGATTACCAGCATAATGCTATGGCACATCTACACCCAGTGCGGATCACATGATTTCCTTTCACTAGCTCCACAGGACAGAGGGTTCAGGTCTGCTGAGCAAGGCGGCTGGCTGGTACTCAAGCACGTCTCCTCAACATATTTGTTTCAAGAAAACTGGAACAAACTTTGCTCCGTCACGACTAAGTTTTAAACAACGTGGTGACTAGATATTTTCATTTCCAGGGCTTATTCTCAAGCCCCTACAGATAATTAAGAGCCGCTGTGTACCCTTGTAGAGCCCACATCCCTCAACAACGATAAGGCAAACGAGCAACCAGCGTGAAACCTGCTTCACGATGGTTTCTTCTTCAAACTTATTCTTCGAAACTGAGGATGGAGGCGACACGTTCCCCAGAAATGTCGGTTGACTTTAAACGGGGCTACCATTAGCTGTATCCCAGAAGCCAGAACTCTTCAAAACCACTGCTGTGAAAACCTAAAATCTTAACTAACTAACTAACTAACTAACTTCGTGGAGCTGAGCCCTTCTTGAGAAGCCGCCAACTGTGGAGCTACTCTATGAAACACGAAGGTCCATTACCGTGTTCACAAAAGCCCTCCACTAATACCTATCCTGAGTCAGATCAATTCAATCCATACCACCCCCTCCTATCTCGCTAAGACCCACCATTTTAATGGCATGAACCTACCTACATTTTGGTCTTCCTAGTGGTCTATTTCCTTCTGATTTTCTCATGAATATCTTATATGCATTCCTCTTCGCTCCCATTCGTTCTTCATGCTCTGCCCATCTCACTCTTCTAGGCTTCATCATTCTAATTATATTTGGCGAAGAGTACCAGTTATGAAGCTCCTCATTACGCAGTTTTCTCCAACCTCCTGTCACTTCATATCTCTTCGGTCCAATATTCTCCTCAGCACCCTGTTCTCAAACACCCTTAGTCTAAGTCCCTCCCTTAATGTCAGAGACAAAGGTTCACCCCCATGCAAACCGGAGGCAAAATATATTTCTGTATATTTTAATTTTTACTTTTTTATACGGCAGACGAGACGACAAAACGTTCTGGACTGAAGGACAGCAAGCATCATCCGAGTTCAAGCCCCTCTTAGTTTCCTTATGAATCAAGTTTTGATTTGTTATAGTCGTATCTAACTATCTCAAGTATGCCACACTTTCAAAACATCTGTTAGTTATCTTTATGTCACGATTTTGCCCTGCTTTCTGGTGACGAGACAGCAACACATATTTAATTTTCAGAAAATAAAATATTAGAAAATGTTCGCATAGCGCAACAATTCTCACAGGTTCGCTCTTAACCGACAGTGGATATTAAACTCGTGAAAGCCAACATTCACTCATCTTATAAGCAACACAAACAAACTGAACGGTCAGCACATGAATGGACAGACATATACTCATTTGCGCAGGTTATTCAAATACAAATTCTGATCCAAATCAGTTAACCGGTTCTCGCGTTGCATCATCAGCGTAAGAGTCCCACTTGTTTAATTATTTCGAAAAGAGTAATATTTATGGAGAACGTGTACTGGTACATACTTCTGACTGTTCCATACAACTTTAGTTTCCAGCAATTTGCGGCCATAGATATTTATGGACTCCGGCTTTAGATGCGCACAAAGGCACATGTAGTCTACGTATAAACTGCTCATTATTTCTAACTGATATTGACCAAAATTAGATTGTTTCGACGAAGTTTAGTACAAGCACCCCAGAAATAAAATTTCACGAAGAACAACTGAACTGTTATCGGCTTGGTGTATGTGGATACACGTGTGGATGGAGAGACAGATGGACAGATCAGTCTTATCGCGAACGCGCCAAGAAGAACTGATTTATGTGAACGGAATCTCGATTCTGTTTGCACCCATTTTTTCCATACAGTGCGGAACATCCGGATAGCGTTGGTAATGGCATTTTTCAGACAGTATGAAACATCCGACCAGCGCTGATACGGACCTTTCTCAGACAATACGAAACATCAGGATGGCGTTGATACGGACATTTTTCTGACAGTACGAAACATCCGGATAGGGATTCCAACGGCTTACCAATTTAAGTGATATCAGTATTCAGGCTTCTTATTGCGTAAATTCTCCCTGTCCTTAAGATACTGTTTTCAGTCATTCCTCTGGTGTCCATGCGCTGGTGCGAACATACAGAACTTTGCAGATTCTCTATTTACTTTTTAATTCTGTTTTCCTTCTCCTTTATTGACTCTGCGGTATAGAGTTGATCCAACGCAGAATAAACTGAATTTGAGATTTCTTCAATACTCTAAGCAATTTCCTTGGTTTTGAGCACATCCAAAATCCAACATTTCGAGGGAGTCTCGATTGCAATTTCCGTATATTCTCCCCCCACCCACCCCTTCTTTGTGACGCTGGGTTTTCCTCAAATATGGGACGCATCACGCAAGATAACGCGCGGTCCTCTATGCAGAGGCGGTAAAGTAATGCACCACAGAAAAAATGTTATGTTATGTTCGGAACTGTCGGCTAAGCCGCTTGTGTGAGAACGTACTTCGTTTCTTGCGTCTGGCTAGCAAGACTTATCTGATTGATACTGGCTTTACACACTCTACAACTCACCCTCCCTGAATCCAACCAAGCAAAGTCACGATCGCCAGGCACTATGCTACAAGCCTGAAGGTCGAGGGATCGATTCCACATGAGGTAATTTGATTTTTAATTGATCTCATCCTTCTAGCTGCAATATGGCCCTGGGATCGACTCAGCCTGTAACAGGAATGAGTCCTGGAATTTTCATGGGGGTAAAGAGCGGCCGGCGCGTTAGGCTGACATCCTCACAGCCATCTGTGAGCCGACTGTCTAGAAAGTGTGAGAGCCTCGACGTCTCACAGACCTATGGACCTCCACGTCTTCTTACAGAGATAGCTTTGACTTTTCTTTTTACCCGCTTGACACAGAGTCTATTTTTAAAGGATATGGGAATGGAAGTTCGATCACCGGCATGTGCAACTGATCTCTTCTGCACAGCGTTCAGACCGACTCTAGGTCCCAATGAGCCTCCTATCCAATGGATGTCGGTGAATGCTTCTTGGGAGGCAAAGTGGCAGGGGGGTGAGGCTGACAACTCAGCTCCATCCAGCGCAAATATATGAAGAGTAGATTCATACCTCCACTTCACCATACGTCTTCACAAGGTAGTGCTTAATTAATTCAGCAAAGGGACTTCACATCAACAGTGCGGAGCATTTGGTACTGCAAACGAGGCAAAAACGAAAAGAAAATCACACCAAAAATTTTCCTTGGATTTGAGGTCCTAACAGCGGTGACTATGAACAGTATCATGGTCTGGGATGTAGCGCAGTGTAATTAGGTATAATCCAACGACGTTTCGGTAGTACTGTCTCCAGAAAATAGACGGACTTCTACCGAATTACACGGCATTGCATCCCAGAACACTTTTTTTTTATCATTTTCTTAAATTTTGGTCCTTCATTCGATATTTGATGTGTCGTTTCTTTTAGATAATCACACCTATAATTAGGGGAAACTGAAGAACTAGCAGAATTTTCCCAAGATAATGAAGGGTAATTTCGGATTTTTTCAAGGCTCTAAGAATAAGATGAGAGCCCAGGAAAGCGATGAGTTGCCCAGAAGACTGACTTGTTTCTTCGTGGCAGAATATTCTGACGTTACAGTTGGTACATATTATACGAGATCGGATTTAAGATTCTGTTACAATCGATCTAAGCAGTCAATGGATGAAGTGACGTTTAAAAATTGCAGAGATTGTCGTCAGTTTGTGTATTGCAATTATAAAATTGTGGCGAAAAATTCCGTTGTTTGCTTCAGTTTCTCTTAAAATAGACTGCAAATTCATCGTGATATTCACATGAACACGAAATACCACTGAATATTTTTTTATTATTTATTTCGGTGGAGCAATTCAGTGAACGATTTATGCATTAAACGGACTCAAACTTCGAAACGAATGTAGATATAGATCGCGGCAGCTTTTAGTGCAAACCCTTTATTTTAGATTATACTAATGAATAAAAGAATAAAATCTATAACTGTAACAGGGCGTGGAGGTCCACAGGGTTGTGAGACGTCAAGGCTGCCGCATTCTCTAGATAATCGGCTCACAGATGGCGAAGTTGCCTTACGTACCGGCTGGCCGCCCTTATCCCCAGGAAGGATCCTGGTACTCATTTCTGTTAGCGGCTGAGTCGACAAGAGCACTCTCATTCCCATAGCACGTATGATTCAGAATGAATCAGGAAGCGTATGGAAATAAGTCATCTCACCGTTATTTACTTTGTTGCCTTACTCTCATGACTTGTTCCCTGATATACCGAGGTAAAATAAAATCCCTGTCACTGTAAATGATTCCTACCACGCCTCACACTAATCCACATAAAACGTGTACCGGATCTCCTCATATTATTTAACATTTGAGGGTTCTCGAAATTTAAGGTTATGAAATCATATCTTCTGGGATACAATGCCGTGAAGTCTGTTCAAATTCAACCAAAGTTTTGGAGGAATATATAGTCTCCATCTTCACGATCCAAGAATAAGCTAACTATAAACTAGCTCACCTATGTTTGCTATCTGCTGTATGCTGCTTTCCTGTTTGGCTTATTTTTCGATCCCGAAGAATGAGGCGAGATGTTCCTCAGAAACGTTTGCCTCATTTTCAACTGAGTGCATGGAGTTGTATCCCAGAGATACTCTTCTTCTCCTGATATCACAATTTAGACGTTTATTTCAAACTGTCAGCCTGAGCTTCAGGCTGGAAAAAACGCGGGTGAGAAAGGTCTTTTACTACTGATTCAGAAGTTTCAAAAGAACATGCTGATGTTATACGATCTCCTCAGTTATTTACGTGTGTTTTACATAACAACGACCTCATTAGCTTTCAGAATATAACGTAAACTGTACAATGAATGAACTGGACACGATGTGGAAGGAAGCGGAAATGACCTAATTTAAGTAAGTTTTTTCGGCACTTTCCTGGAGGGTCTGACGAATACCACGAAAAATATTAGACCGAACAGCCGGTGTCCGTGTTGGTATTTGAACCCACGACATCAAGCGTAGGAAGCCTGAGTTCTACACTAACTAAATAACTAACTAACTTCATGGAGCTGAGGCCTTCTTGACAAGCTGCCTGTTGTGCAGCTACTCAAGAACTTCACAGCATTTTATGGAACCTGAGGGTTCTGTGCCGTATTCACAAGAGCCCTCCATTGGTCCCTATCCTGAGCCAGATCAATCCAGTTCACACCGCCCCATCCTATCTCACGAAGATCCAATTTAATATTTTTCTCCCACCTACGTCTTGGCCTTCCTAGCGATCTCTTTCCTTCTGGCTTTCCCACAAATATCCTATATTCATTTTTCTTCTCCTCAATTCGTGCTACACGCCCTATCTCCTAGACTTGATCATTCTAATCATACTCGGCGACGAGTGAAAGTTACGGAACTCCTCAGTAAGCACCCGACACTGAAACGAAATTTTGGAAACTTCGTCCTTGATAAGTAACTAAACAAATTTTCGAAAATAATTGAAACTGTTTCACACAAGGCAACTTTGTGATTGAGAATAAATTTAGTTCGCAGCCCTGAGACTACACTAAATCAGTCTGACCGCATTACTGCCGAAAAATCGCTTTGCTTGAAGCTGGGAACTCTTCCAGCCATGGAATTCTCTTCTTCATCCGCCCGCCATCTTGACGAGATCTTCACAAATTGAAACACCCTTTCGAGTGACAATTTCTCGTTTGTTCGTACATTGTTCTTAAATGGGCTGAAATATTTTTGTGCGAAACACGAGAATATCAACGCGCGCGCTAGATGGCTTCTGTTCCAGCGACATCTATGCACGAGGGTCGGACTCGACACAACTCAGAACTCGTTACAAACTAAACAGCAGTGAAACCCACAGACCACGTGACTCGTTACGTTTCTTCTTTTTCGTTTATTGAACTACGTTTTACGCGAATGTGTGTAATTAAAGAAAGGGAAAATTGGAAGACGGTGTGCAAGACAGAGAAAACTGCAATTCAGCACATAAAATCATTTGCCTGGAGGGACTAGGGACACTCCGAAGAAGGGCAGGCAAACGGGTCACCAGACGCAGGTTGACTCGTCTATATAATGCTGACGTTCACAAAATATTACAGCATACACATCTGCAAATTCATCTTTCGTTATTCAGTACTGATCACTTCAAGGAAACCGCCTCTGTGGTCTAGTGGTCAGTGGTCAGCTACCTGATTTTTTTTCCTGAGAAGCAATGGGTCTCGTTATGATAACCGACGAAATAGCGGCTCCGGTCTAGAAAACCGAAATTAACGGCCGTGGGAATTCGTTGCGCTGACCACGCGACACCCCTATACGCAAAAGTTTACACTAAACTTTGCCGATAAGTCGCGGTCGCTCGGTCGGTATAGTTTGCTTGCGGACTGAAATCGCGGAGTTTGTTGATCATGTCAAATAAGATGATATTGGCAGGGCATGTAGCATGATTTAGGGAGAAGAGGAGTGGATATAGGATTTCGGTGGGAAAGCCAGAAGAAAAGAGACGACTACAAAAGACCAAGACCTAGGTGGGTGTATAATATTAAAATTGATCTTAGAGAGATAGGATGGAGTGGTGTGTACTGGATTGATCTGGCTGAGGATAGAGACCAGCGGAGGGTTCTTTTGAACACGACCATGAACCTTCGGGTTCCGGCTAAGCTCCACATAGTTAGTTAGTTACGGTTCTGAAGCTTGCGTCTGTCACTATACCAAAAGGACATGCTAGATAGCTTTTGAGAACGGTGTAATGAGAAAAATATTGCAGCGTATAGACCCGTTGTTAAGTAATGACTCTGTAAACAACGACCGTTGGTAGGTAATGACTGTAAACATTAACACAGAAATTATTTTCTCTATGCTATCCGAGCTATAGGCACGTGACACAAAAGCAGAATTGTTAGGAGAGTTGTTTTCTCTGCGGTTCGTGCGAGTTGTTATAAGCAGAAAAGTCTGAAATAACTTCACTATTATATAGAGGGCCAAACTAACTTCACTACTATACACAAGAACTCAAATAACTTCAGTGCTGTACATAAGGACCCAAAAAGCGTCCGTGTTATATGCAGGAACCCTAAATAGCCTTGCAAAGTATCATATTAATGTTCCGACTATGTGCATGTGCCTTATTACGTCTAATAGTTTTGTTGGCAGGAAACATAACAGGAAATTGTGGAGAATTGCAAAATGAGGAGATTCATGATTTGTACCAGTCAACACACAATGTTACGATCACGTAATGGAGGATAATGTGGTTGGCAGGTCAAATGGCACGCATGACACAGATCAGAAAAGCGTAGTACAGGTCTTTAGTAAATAATTCTTACGAGAATATGTGTTTTGGAAGACAGACGCTTAGGTAAGATGATTAATGATAAAATAAACCTTAAGAAGAAAGATCTGTGGGGTTGTAGACTGTAGCTCTCACAGTGGTCTGTTCTGTCTGATGCCGGTTTCTTGCTTGGCTTACTCCTCAACCCTGACGATAGAGAAAGAATATTCTCCCGAGACGTCGGCGACTTTCAATGGGCTGCATGGTGTCACATGCCAGAAGGCACAACGCTTTGGGCTTTAGAAAACGGTAAGTAGCTGAGAAACTACCAGCTTCTGAAGACTGTTCTATGTTCTACAGGGTAGAACAATTTTACATAACACCTAATTTTATTTCCACTGTAGATGCATCGATGTGTCTGTCTTTGCTTTCACTGCATAAAATATGTTTCTCATGAGTTAAAATTCTCCTTGTGCCTTAATAACTAAGCACTTCACCATGAAGACGTATGGAGGAGTGGATGTATTGATCCACGTATTCTTGACTCGGCACTAGTTGGAGGTGAGTAGTCAGCTTCAAGCCCCGGCTGCTTTACTTCTTGGGAAAGAGCCCAGGATACCAACTGGATAGGAGGCTGTCTGGGTCTGGACGACGTGAAAAGAAGAAAAAATCTTTCCCCTACCGGGATTGGCCGCACCATATTGAAGCTGTTAGTCGTTGGCTTCTCCCCCCGGGGCGGCCCGGGTTCGATCAAAGGTCTGGTTAATTGGGATTTGTGGTGGACAAAGTGGCGCTGGGGCGGGTTTTCTCCGAGTACTTCGGTTTCCCCTGCCAATCTTCATTCCACCAAATTCTCCAACATCATAATCACCCGGGGCAGGTACAATAGGCCAATCTGTGGCTGCCGTGCCCAGTGGACCCAGCTGGACTCCACCCCTCACTAGGCGAAATAAAAAAATTGTCCCTACCGGGACTCAACTCCGACCCCTCTCTCCTCCAGCCCGTAGCCAGTCACTATACTGACTGCGCTATCCCGGAAACAATTTCAAATTCAGAGAACACTTTAACCTTCAACGTTTGAGTAGTAATATTTTAAAACTTGAAAGTAAATTTTCAAGAAAGAAAAATACTTTAAGGACAAAATTATTGGTCACTTTCATAATGAATTCCTAATTATAACTTATCGTATGTCCACTGCGTCAAATACTTTTATTATATGACCGCAATACAGCATATCATTTGAATGAAGGCTGTGTATTAATCGTGCGAGTACAGGTGCTGTAAATTATTAGCATTTAACTTAATAATCGAGGTAGAATAAATGTAGACATGCGAAATGCCGCTTCTTGTTGCTTTATCGATTTGGTCATTATGCAACACAAGACAGTTAGATTGTTGGGCCTTGTATTACTTTAGAAATTTAATGACTAACTTGAGGATATACCGTACTGTACAAACAACTTCGAATGAAGTTTCAGGAGCCATAATATTAACAACTGAAAGAAGAGAGAAGTCCTAGAATAATAGATAATTCGAAATAACTGGGAACTTTTGAAAACCCCAGAAGTAGATTATAGGATACCTTTTATAACTTACGGATTTGCTTGTAGCTCCCAGTATTTAATTTGGAACAGGAAGAAAAAAGTAAATACAAGTTCTAGAAATGCTGTTCTTCGCTGTTTCTACAGCCCCCTTGGGCCCTGGCCTCTGATTTTCAGTTTAATGATCATTTTACAGACGGTAGGACTCCTTGGACGAGTGATCAGCTCGTCGCAAGGCCTCTATCCAAACACAGGACAACTCACACACAGAATAAACACATACACATACCAATCCATGCCTTGCATGGGATTCGAACCCATGATCCCGACTTCAGAGCGAGCGAAGACAGTACATGCCTTAGACCGCTTGGCTACCGTGACAGGCAGAAGTATTTTAACAACGATTACTTTCCTTAGTTCAAGAACTCTTAGTGCCCAGAAACAATAAATATGTTAGTAATTAATATGGACTTCATGATATGTGCATTAGCTAAGGACCGGGTGGTCGGAGTTCGAGTCCCGGTAGGGTCAAGCATTTTCTCTTCGTGTTGCCAAGACCGGCTCTGGGGCCCACCCAGTATCCCATCCGATGGGTACTGCAAGTTTCATGCAGCCACTTTTGCAAATAATACGCTGTATCCATTATACCTGGGGACAGTTTTCATCGTCATAGTTAATTTACCTCTCATTATACACCGCCATTTTAATTTTTCTCTGTTGCCGTATTTCGGGTATTAGCCCTACAGGATTCCTGCCCTAAACCAGTAGCTTCCTCACGAAACATTTTTCCCCGGTTAAAATGTCCCATGTCTGTCAGTACTACAGCTGTTGTCTTCTTATGCTTCGGTAGTGGATCCAAAATGGAAACTGGGACAATGCCGACAAATTTGGTCCTGTTTGAGGATGGATTTCTGCCTATACTAGTGCTGAAGAAGAGGCATGAGGTCACGTAGTTGGTTGAGGCAGTACGCTAAATGCTGGAAGGTCACGGGTTCAATTCCCGATGAGGTCACTGGATTTTTCAATATACAGAAGTGGAGTAGCCTACTGGTACGATATTTGCATTATCTTTCGTAAAGTCTGTCAGTTGACTTCAAATAGCTTATTCACCTTTTCAGCAGATTTGAATTGTAATATTTCTCGTGTTACAAACACAGTAAAAGGAATAAAAAGTGGGCATTTACTCAGAAATATTTTGGGCCCATCAACTCGAAAGAAAGACGGAATTCCAGCATTCTGCTCTAGGTTCATTCCTTCCAAGAACAAGATATTTCCAAGTCCTGAATTGAACGATCAGTATCCACAGTGTTCTTCGTCTTCTCGCCTGTCACACATCGTACTTGTAGGACAGACCTTTTTTGTGTGTGTGTTTTCCTCAAACCAACAGGAATTCCTAACCGGGCTTTCCTGCAATATATCTGTCTGTGAGCCAACACAATTATTTCGAACATAAAATTCTTTGCAACTATTGTCACTGACGCGAGAAACAAACGCTGTGGTGACGTCGCTTGACACGTGGCTGTGTGGCAGCCTGTTACTGCCTAAGCCCGTCTTCATGTTCTAACGTCACTCATCTGTTTCGGTGTCTAGGGACGTAACGCCTAATTTCGTTAGCAGATGTTCGAAATCACACACTAACTAATAACATGGAATATGAGAAACAAGCATTATAACACTTGTTTCTGATAGAATATATTGTGATGTGACGCCTGAAAGTCGGAATAGCGGAGCCAGAGCAGACGTTCATTGCTATGCAACGACTCGGTAAATAGGTTACCACAGAAATTAACATGCGCGCAACAATAGAAGAACTACTGTTCCTATGCAACGGTGAGGTACGCACACCTCTATAACAATAGAGGAATTTTTAGGAAATGTTTTTTCTGTCAACACTGCATTCTCTCAAGTTTTACTGCTTTATTGACTTCATTACGCATACATACTGAAGTTTTCTTTCTACTTGTATCAGTTTCACAAATTATAATAAAAGAAGAAAGCAGGGCGTTAGTTCTTCCAAGAACATTTACATTTTTAATTATATAGATTTCTGTATTTAATTCTTTGTTTAGCTTTATTTAGCTGTGAAAGGCGTGAACTGCCTTCGTTCGCTAAAACGCTGGGACCGTGGGTTCGAATCCCACTCAAGGCATGCCTGTTTGTGTTTGTATATTGTGTTTGTGTTGTCCTGTGTGTAGGTAGCGGCCTTGCAACGGGCTGATCCCCCGTCCAAAGAGCCCTACCGACCGTGCAAAAAAGATTACGATACTGAATAAGAGGCTGTAATGACACTCATGAATCAATGACTGAATGAAAGAATGAAATTTGTTTATTTAATGACATCAGCTCTAGGTCAGAATCTTAAGATATTTCGTAAATAATACATTGGAATGGACATGAAGGTGAAGTAACACGATCTAATTTGAGATACTACCCTAACTCATGTGTAGAACGACTGAAGAAACCCCAGAAACACAGTTAATTTTCAGTATTTACTTAACGACGCTGCCAGTGACGCAGTACACACACATCAAATGATCCGTTGTAGTAAACAGTGAATTGAAAGGGATTTAGAAGGCCTGTTTGACGAACAATCCCCTCAGATGCCTGGCGGGTCTGAGAGAAATCACGGATGAACTCAGGATAGCGGGTCCGCTCTGAAATTTGAAAACGGAAAGACTCGAATACGGAGCGATCGGCGACGGCCTGCAACATTTTGCATGCGGGTCTCCGTGACAGATTTCACACTAAAATCTTAACGGAGTTAAGTCAAGGACACGTGGTTTAAATTCTGGTTTCCGCTTTAATACAATGCAATATTTCCATGATTTATTTAAACCGTCTTGCAGTGCATACACTCATCTATCTCCTTCTCTCACTCGCACTACATGTTTCGGCATAAAAATGCCATCTTCAGGTGCTTACTCAATCCACGCCAAACTAGTTCATTACATGCC
>NW_019739218.1:386237-401013 GCF_002891405.2 Cryptotermes secundus | reverse complement strand
CGCAGTCACAGGAGCAAGACACAACACAAAGCACAATACACACACGAAAGTAGGAAGAGTACTCCGATAGAAGAAGATAGGTGTGACTCGCGTATTGAGATACGACATAAGGATGACAAATCCTAAACAGTTTTAATATTTTTAATATTTAATATTTATCAATATATATGATGAATATATATATTTTAGTTATTTTAGTATGAAGACAGCACGGCATGCAATGAAGTAGTTTGACGTACATCGAAAAGCACCTGAAGATGGCTCTTTTGTGCTGAAACATGTAGTGCAAGAGAGAAGAGTAAGGTGAATACATGTATGCACTGTAAGAGGTTGGACTAAATCATGGACATGAATGTAGTTAATCCTTTAAAGACTAAACACTTTCTAAATAACATATACAAACTCAGTTCGTACCTCACAGGAAATACATTAAGTCTCCGCCACAACGACTAGTCGGCTAATGATGTTCATGGGGGAAAATATCTATTCATTGTGAAAACCATAAGAAACATACTGTCACGTGTCCGGTGTTACGTGACTAATAATAAAAGGCTCTGGAATGGATGATTATGTATTGGCACTTCTTTACAATTACAGCCAATTATAACAGCTCAAAATCAATTGCTTCCTAAGACTCGCCCTATTCCTCGCTAGACTACGAATGTCTTCTTTTCCACTGTGACTAAATTGGTTCTGATTTACGAATCTGTCACTTCTACTGCGACTACCTTAACGACTGTCTTACGAATGAATCTTTCTGAGTCTGAGTCTTATGTTATGACAGACGGTCAGTCAGCCAGTCTGTCTTGGAACAAAGCACCCATCTGGGCTTTACGACCACAATTTTATTACTGTCAGAAAGTTGTGGGTTTGTTGATGACGGGCGCTCTCTTTGACGAGGAGACGGGCCTGTCGTTTACAATTGCTACTGGTCCTCGCCAGCGCAGTAGTTCTCAGGTCCGAGTCCCGCGGTACTCGCGACCATTTTTTACTGTTTCAGATTCGAGGCTTCCCTCCACGTCGCCTCCTACGACTCACAGGGCTATAGTGCAGGCATTCGACCCCGCCTCCACACGGGGTACGGATCGTTCTTCTCTGCACGGATATTTACATAGTCTAGCGGTAACCATGGAAACGTCTGTTCCCTGCCTGTTGTCGCGGAAACGCGCCTTGCACTGAATTGGTCTGTGGGGATCTAAATTCGTAGCAACGCGTGTTAATTCCTCGTCTGTTCGTTGCAGCGGGAACGTGCTTATCGAACGGTTGTCTAGCAATGGTCATATTCGTCACAATACAAATACCCTCTGTGGGCAGACTATAGAATTTTACTTATATTGCAGCAGGTGGTACATCTGTATAATAACAATTCTTATTGGCCTCACATTCACATTTAAGAATGATTCCCTTCATAATCCCGTAGGATAAATGAGATGTATTCTTTAAATTAAAATGTGACGCAATATATAACGCAGGCATTCTGGACAGAGCAAAAAGAAACTAGAACAAAGACGACACTAATTCAATTTTTCGTAGGTGTTCTCACAGAGGTAGTTACGAAGAGTTCTATCTTCTGGGATATAATATCGCGTAGTCCGGTGAAAGCCAACTGACGTTTCGGAGGAACACGTTGCATTTCTTGGCATATTCTTAGACCCTAAGATAGAGGCGATATATTCCTCCGGTACATAATTCTGGTCTTCACAGAACTACAGGGTTTAAATCTCAGAACGTTTACTTCAGAACATGCTGTATGTACGTATATACACGACAATGGGTCGTGGCGTCAGGCCAGCTTATATTGAAAGGACATGTAGGAGACATCGTGTATCGCTTCTGTCTGTCCCAATGTTTCATGCTCGAAATTTTGTAATTGGATTCTTGAGAAATATGACATGCGAGGGTTTATATTGAAAGTTCCCGGACTCGTTAAACTTTTGTGCATATCGAGCTAATGTAAATCTTACAGGAAATTTATCGAAATTAATCTAAATTAAAAATGTCTCATCGTGAAGAAAGAGAGCTCGTGCACAGGATTAAAATCTCATTGATATTGTACCGTGTACAGCTGTTGCTATGCAACGATGGCGAGAAGGTACATCCGTCGCCTGGCAACGGCCGGTAAATACATCAACAATACTTGGGCTATCGATAAGCAACTGCTCGGTAAACAAGTTCCCACGGCAATGAATACTTATGCAACAATCGAAGTATTGCTGGACTATAACAATGGAAACAGTTTTCTGTTGTCCGCGGTGAAATTATATAAGTGAGGGACAAAGTCAATTATTAGGAGTATTGCACGGGCGGCTGTGACAAGAGAATCTGAGCGCGGGAAGATGAAGAATCTCCACTGCTAAAGCCGCTGCTAGGGAACGGCTGATGATGACACAGCAGACTGGAAAAAGGCTTAGTGATTGCAGCAATGAATTTTTAAGGTGTGAAGATTAGAAGTGGCGCTGTAATTACATTTAGTTCCGAGTCGTGTGTGTAAGTGGTCAATAAATCGGGTGACCAATCCAAGCTCTGTCTATAGTCACTCATACAAGTGACTATATCTAGGAGCTTGTTTCTAACAGGAAGAAAGCAGTTTTCTGGGATGTGGCGCCGTGTAGATATTGTGTTAACCGACGTTTCGGAGGAACGTATCCGCGAGCGAACCAGCGTGAGCAGGTGCAACAGACCTACATCTGGTCGCGCTGGTTCGCTCTCGAATTTCTTGTCTTCTACCCTGAAGATGGAGGAGATACGTTCCTCCGAAACGTCGGTTAACACAATATCTACACGGCGCCACATCCAAGGGATTGCTTTCTTCATAGTCACAGCCGTGAAAACCTCAAATTTTACATTGCTTCTAACATCTTCGCTAAGGTAGTAGTTTACGTAATCTAGGGAAATGCACTTCCCGAGGGACAAAGTAGCAACGGCGTAAAGCTATCCACTAACATCTACCTACCGCAGAAGTTAAGAACAGTTGAACTATACCTCCACTGTCCCACACATCTTCGTAACGTAGCCTATAATCATTTTAGCGCCCTTTAAAAGATGGTTTTATAACCTTGCCTTATAATATGAGCACCCGGTATCTCGGCAATGCAAGCGGAAATGCATTTGTATCTCTGCAAGCTTGTGACGAAACTACACGTATTAATTAACTCTGCAGCAAATTTAATCAAAGAAACGACGTATAACAAAAATAGGAAGCAAATTTGGAAGACACGAGAACTCCATTGGTCTGCACTTCTGAATTCTTTGTCTGATACCGGACACTTGAATTTGCCCTTAACTTGATCATGAACACAACTCGGATTTTTTATTGTCATTTCTATATGAAATTTGTCTCGTCTTCGAATGCTCGAAACTATTTTCTTCTAGTCTCTATCCTCTCTTGTTTACCTTATCATTCGACCTTGACTATGGAGGCGATATGTTCCTCCGAAATACATGGCGTTTACAGTTCATATTCAAAATGGCGTAAGAGTCTAAAATCCTACATATTTTCTGTGATTTCCTGTGAATTCTAGAATACCGTCCACCCGAAATATACTCCTTTCACCGTAAGTGCTGGCAGTGACATCTGGAATCTCTGTTGAAAGCAGTAGCTACTGTTTTGTTTCCACTGTGCTGTTGAGTGTATATAAAAATTTAACTTTCCTGCGGTCTGTTTCCTGTTTCCTACGGCCAGAATAGAACATGAAAAGATAAGCTTATTATAGCATTAAGCTTACTACATACTCCTGCCATTACGTAAGGCAGCCACGGATGTCAGAGCGATATGCATGTATTGCGGTGTCGTGACAAATGTAACTGGATCATTACGAAAACTGTCTTCTGTTCCTTCGCATCCACACACAGTACTTTTTAATCCGTTTCGTCTGTCTGTATGCATGAAACAGCTCGAGACCCATTGAAGAAATCCGCATGACGGCATTGGGCAGTTTGAATAACTTCGTTTCATGCGCTCGTGTTTATAAGCAGATTCGAAAGGGTTTCTTCAGACTTCAGTACAGAACTGAACTAAGCTCTAATATTGCCCCGCTTATAACCTAACGGCACACCACGTAGAAAACACAGTTCTCCCAATGTTGTAGTCCAACTGCTGCCAAGCAACGGGTGCTGTGTTTGTTTCGCGGGAAAGTGTTTACCGAGCCGTTGCCGAGAAACGGCCCTTGTATATCGGACCATCTCGCTGTCGTCGCGTGACAACGGCTCTACAGGCACATATTTAGAATCAAAATCACATCACATTTATACGAAAAATGGATCATCAAATCTAATATACCATGTATTTGCAGATTCTTGAGGGTTCTGACGATAGTGCATAACACTTAGAATTACTACGTTTTCGGATTCTGTCCATCGTCTGATATTCTAAGAACTAGAGAACACAACGCTTCGGAAACTTGACTTCTTTCCGTCCTCAGGTGTGGGATGAAAACATCTACCCTTTTGGGTCCGTTAGCAAGAACTAACCTCAATCACTGGATGGAGAAATTAAAAAAATAAAACAGTAATTTCGAGTGATCTCACTTCTGTTAAAACTGGATGAAAAGAACAGACACTTTACATGAATATCTGCGCGCATTTCTGCGCGTATCCAGAGCGCAACTTGCTAAATGGTTATTGCAACGGGATACATTTCCAACAGACACTTTACATGAATATCTGCGCGCATGTCTGCGCTTATCCAGAGCGCAACTTGCTAAATGGTTATCGCAACGGGATACATTTCCAACAGACACTTTACATGAATATCTGCGCGCATTTCTGCGCTTATTCAGAGCGCAACTTGCTAAATGGTTATCGCAACGGGATACATTTCCAACAGACACTTTACATGAATATCTGATACCGATTTTCTGCAGAATAAAGTTGCTTCGCTATACTTATATTCCATAAACTGTAGGCCAAATTCAACACACAGAAATGATCTTACGAACGCCGGAGCGGATGATCGAAAAATGAACAACTGATTTCCGAACATGCGCTATTCTTACCGAGAAATCAACAGTGGTTTTTCTAACGCACACGAATATTATTCGAGTCTGTTACTCTTTGAACTTATCTCTTATTCTCGATAACAATTAAACGAAACTTGCTTCTACCTGAATTTGTAGGTCTTCTTGTACATAAAAACATATATACACTTAGAATTAAAATATAGGGATACTTGGCGCTGCGAAAGTTTTCTTTTCCCGATCATAATGGGTAAGTGCACACGAAAACAAGCTGTACAGTCATCAGTACGGAGAGGTTAGCAATGAAGAAAAGCATATTGACTGAGTTTAAACTGTCTTCATATCAGGCTTATTTTGTTCTTTCCTGTTCTATTAAAACACGGTTCTGAAAAATCTGTTAGATAAATGTTTCTTCGTCTTAATTTAGTGTAATAACAGGTCAATCACAGTGGCCGCGCGGTCTAAGACATGAAGCGTCTTCACTCGCTCGAAAGCTGGGATCGTGGGTTCTAATCCCACTCAAGTCATGGAAGTATGTGTGCGTTTATTCTGTGTTCGCGTTGTGCTGTGTGCAGGTAGCGGCTTTGCGACGGGCTGAAAACCCTTTCCAAGTGGTCCTACAAATTCCATATATATTAAGAAACTGAAAAAAGGCCAAGGTCCACAAGGGCTTTACAGCCATAGATAGATTAGATAGATAGATATACGGACAGACAGACAAACAGACGGACAGGTAGATAGATAGATAGATAGACAGACAGACAGACAGATAGATAGACAGACAGACAGATAGTGTAATAACAGTGAAAGCGACATCTTAATATTTGCTGTTTCCTCCTTCAATGAAGACCTGTATAGTTCTGGATGCTCGCCCATTTCAATAAAGATCAACTAACAGTGTAAAGTTACGTATAAATTTAATGTTTGTAGGATATGAGATTATGATGGGTTCCATCTTCTTGCATATAAAACCACGTAGTCCATTAAAACTTAATCGACGTATCGGAGGAACATGCCGCTTCCATTTTCAGGGTGGAAGAATAAGACATGCAAGAAACCAGAGTGAAGCTCGCGTTCCTCCGAAACGTCGGTTGACTTTCAACGGAATATAAAGCGTTATATCCCAGAAGGTATAACTTCAATTTATGTTTGTCTATTATATTGGAGAGCTCTGTGTAGTCCTGTTTCGATTAATCTAAAATTAGGACCCCCCCGGAGTTACAGACTATCATGTAATTTGCAAAGCTTGGATCACTGTATACTTTCAAGTCTATTTTTTAAATCGTTAACAGAAAAGCAGAATTTAATTTCCTTACTTTTAATGTCATTTCTCTTTCCGTGTTTCAGCTCTTGGACTACGCACGGTGATGCTGACAAGAAAAGCAACATCCCAGACACAGAACATACACTCCTAATATAACCTAGAAGTGGGTAAAGTTACCCCTGTCCTCAATCAAGACAACACGAAGGCAGGCGTATTGTGGAGGAGACATAAATCTAAATCTCCAGACATTCTTAATCTACTGGAATTCGAGGTTCTCACAGCGGTATCATCAACAGCTCTCTCTTCTGGGACATCACACCGTACAGTCAGTTCAAAGTCAACCGACTTTTCTGAGGAACATATTCTGGAATGTAGACTTGTTACTAGGTAACGACCGCGATATAAAGAGTTGCTAAGTAACGGCCCTGCAAAGAACGGCGTTGCAAAAAGTAGCTTAATAACGATCACGTGATCATCCTAACACACGCGAACGCAACAGAGGAACGGTGTCCTCTACGAGGTGCGTGCCGAGATATAAGCAGGACAATCACTCAATGCAGTACAGTCGGTTGGTTGGTGAGTGAGTTAGTTACATGACTGCTTTGGTTCAATTGTTGTGAACTGCTGCTGGTGGAAACTGGTAGCTGAGGCCGGGGAAAGCTCCGGAACCCAGATTAAGAGAAACGTCTGCCATTGAAAGCCGCTATCAAGCAACGGCAATTGGAGACTGTAACAATACTGAGAACACTAGTCTATATGTGACAGGATATGTAAAGTGCAGTCACGAGCTGTATGTTAAAGTGTTCAATAAATTCGATTACCAATACAAACCCTATTTGTAGTCACATTATCACGAGAAAATATCTAAATCTTCAAGGGTGAAGAAAATTCATGCAAGAAACCACCATGAAGCAAGCAGCAAGTAACCTGCTGGTTTCTCGCCTGGCTTATCCTTCAACTTTGAAGATTAAGATATGTTTCTCCGAAACGTCGGTTGCATTTCAAAGGAGTAGACTGCGTTAGGTCTTAAAATTGGCCGCGCCATAGTCTAACCGGTTAGTCGCTGGTTTTCTACCGCGGCAGTCCGGGTTCGATCCCGGGTCTGGTCAGGTGGGATTTGTGGTGGACAAAGTGGCACTGGGGCGTGTTTTCTCCGAGTACTTCGGTTTCCCCTGTCAATCTTCATTCCACCAAATTCTCCATCATCATATTCACACTGGGCAGGCTACAATAGGCCAATCATTGGCCGCCGTGCCGAGTGGACCCAGTTGGACTCCACTCCCCCCTTCAACTAAGCGAATTAGGTCTTAGAAGACAGAACTTTTCATTCTTATCCTCAGTACTGGATGAAGCTTTGCTGATTACCTTCACCCTCTGGCAGCTTTAACTCCTCGGCCCCGTTAGGTAGGAAACTTGAGTGGCCCCAAGGCCGATCTGAAAGCTTATTCAAATGGACACAGACCATTTTCTGTGTCTTGTAGTGCACATGAGTACACAGTTTCTTAGTACTGAATGTTTTTACAGGATGCCTGAGGTCGAATATTTCGGAATTTTAAACCAATAATTTCGACGATAACAAATACGTGTTTGTTACACACTACATTCTGACCGATATTTTAGGAATAATATTAAGATTACACAAACAGTTAAAATATATTTCCCTTGAAATTATGTTAAATTTATGAACGGCCATAAGCCTACATTCAAATCAAATTTATGTTTCTCAGTATATGCCAGAGAAGACAAACTCACCTGAGTTAAATTAGCTATTGATAGTGACGCAATAGCATACTGCATATTTATTTCATCTTAAAAATAATTAAATAAATACTTATTTGCTAAGGTAACTGCAAAAGTATTTTAGTTTATTGAGTCTGAAGAAGTTCTGTTGTAAACATACCATTTATGAGAATAAATGGTAACAAATACATGAATAACGTAAACCTTAACTAATTAAACACTATGCCATGAAGAAGCATAGGGGGCGGATGTACACGTATATATCACGTGTTCTGACTCTAAGCCCCGGGGTCCCAGAGCCGGACCGGACTACGTGGAGAAGAGAAAGTTCTTTACCCTACAGGAACTCGAATTAACAAATATATATGAACACAAATCATAATGTTTCCTTTGATTTAAAGATTATGAAAGTAATAATTACTACACATACATACAACAAAAAGATTGAAAAAACTCAATTCGATATTAGTATGAAGGTCAATCGTGTAATAAACGCAAAATAAAACTTATCAAACTCCCTGTTATCAGGCTAGTTTGGAGAACTGGATTCATCTGCTGCATGATAAATACTCATATAGAAACCCAACATGAAGATAGAACAACACGCCTTCACTTTAACTCTTATTTCGGGGAGGGGGGGGTATTCCTGGGCGACACAGTGGATTTGTGGGTAAAATATTCCGGATTTAAACACAGTTACGCTATCACGAATTCATCTAGATTCCACTGCAATGGCACCTGCGTGACGTACGACGGCGGATAGCGCTACTGGTGGCGGCTGTCACAACTGCAGCATGGCGGGTGAACATATGCGCACCTTAACTTCGTTTCTGAAGCAACTTCGTCAAAATAATACATTTTTCTACGCATTAAAATTCGAGTGGTTCCTAAAATCAACTACGATAACATTTCAATCATAGCAGAGACTAAGCTAAGGAAGTTGTATAGGAATGTATAGGACACGCTTTATTTTAAATGCAACAGTAATAGCGTACTTATAATTCGGAGTATCTAAACTACATTATTCACACTAGAAGACAACAGCGTGTAACAAAAGAGCAACGACATGCACTTACATTAGTAGAGCAGTTCAGATATAATTGGAAGCAATGGAATGCCTCCTCACGCGAATGTAAGCCTAATTCCTCACAATGACATCTTGACGTGACAAGCGAGCAGAGGCCCTGTTGTTAAGGAATCAGCCTTGAACGTAAATGGCTTCTCTCCAGAACCGCTTACAAAGGAAAATTCCTGTATACAAACAGAACTGTTTACTTCGAGTTAAGGAAAGCTAATTTACGCGACAGAAGTAAATCACGCTTTTGAAGAATGGGCTTCCTTTGGAATTAATCCTTATTACCTGTTAAGCATCGTGAGTCGGGAAAGCGTAGTCAGTTTAGCGACTAGTTACTGCCTGGATGACTGAGGGGTCGGAGTTCGAGTCCCGCTGGAGTCAAGAATTTTAACTTCTCCATGCCGTTCAGACCGGCTCTGAGGTCCACCCAACCTCCTATCCAATGGGTACCGGGAGCTCTTTCTCCGGGGGTAAAGCAGCCGGGGCGTGATGCTGACCACTCACCTCCAATTAGCGACGAGGTCAAGAAAACGTGGGTCTACACAACCACTCCCCTATAAGCCTTCATGGCATAGTACTCACTTAGTTAAGTACAGGGGCAACTTTACCTTTCTTTTAAATTTTACCTCTTAAGTACCTGGAAGCAGATCCGAAGTTTCAACACCCGCTAATATCAACCCCCCCCCAAACTGGACATGATCTCATGTTCCATCATCACAGCCTATCTCTCTAAGATTCATCATGATGTTCCCCCTTCCCGTCTTCTCTGCAATCCAACTGGACATACTAAAAGATATTCGTATTTCCCCGCCATATTTCTTGAGCCAAACCTCTCTTACCATCCTGGATTCAATTATCCCAAAAGCATAACAGCCGCGTGGTCTAAGGCAAGAACTGTCTTCGCTCGCTCGAACGATGGGATTGTGGGTTCGAATCCCACTCAAGGCATGGATGTCTTTGTGTATTTATTCTGCGTTTATGTTGCTCTGCGTGTAGGCAGCGGCCTTGCGACGGGCTGATCCCCCGAATGTGTATAAGCTTAAGAAACTGAAAAAAAAACGGCTGAGGTCCAACAAAAGACTGTAGAGCCATAGATAGAATAGCATAAGATCTATAGGAACTGCAATAGTTCAATCAATAAAATGATTAACTACAGCTCGGAAGGCCGGAGTCTGATACCCGGAAGAGGCAGGAATTTTCCTCTTTGCTACACTTTCACACTACCTGTGAGTCCCAGCGAGTATCCTAATAAATGGGTACCGCTAAGAACACATATTCAGTGACAAAGCGGCTGGAGCGTTCAGCTGACCAATCACGTCCTTGTAGTTCCGATGTTGGGAAGAACGAAACTCATAACTTCCTTAAGATTTCCTCGAATATGCCTTTAAGAAGAGGGAAAAATTTTACCTAGAATTAGATGTTCTTTCAGGTTGTAACGCCGTGTAGTTCGGAAAAAAGTCCGACGTTTCGGAGTTAATACGTCGTTGCGGTGTTCAGAGCAGAAGCGCGAGTGAGGCAATAAACCACCGCGGCAATGCACATTGCGACTTGTGTGAGGACATGGCGTATTGCTCGTCTACACAGCGTACAGTGAAATAGCTCTATCTCGGTGCAACTCGTGTGAGGACATGGCGTGTTGCTCGTCTGCACAGCGTACAGTGTATTGTACAGTGAAATAGCTCTATCTTGGTGCAACCCGTGTGAGGACATGGCGTGCTGCTCCTCTGGATAGTGTACAGTGTACTGTACAGTGAAATAGCTCTATCTCGGAAACCTTTCGGAATAGGACACATGTACATATACACATTTATCCTTACAATGGCCGAAACTATTACCTCACAGAATACTGACCTTTCCTCCTGGGACAACCTGTGTATAAACATAAATACATATTTTATATCGAAACATATTATTCCAATACATGAAAATTTAAAGAAAGGGAGACACTTAATTTAAGAAATTATATTGTTCTCCTGTACTTAAAAAATACATGGCATACGGATTCGAATCATAGTCACAAAATTTAGGGCAAGAAGTCCACAGATATTTAGAAAACATATCCATCGTAAATACAGGTACTATTACAAGATACATTTCACAATAATTATTTTTTTTAATTCGCATAGTGGAGGGTGGAGTCCAGTTGGGTCCACTCGGCACGGTGGCCACTGATTGGCCTATTGTAGCCTGCCCCGGTTGATTATGACGATGGAGAATTTTGTGGAATGAAGATTAGCAGGGGAAACCGAAGTACTCGAAGAAAACCTACCCCAGCGCCACTTTGTCCACCACAAATCCCACTTGATCAAACTCGGGTTTGAACACAGGCCGCCGCTGTAGGAAACCAGCGGCTAACCGCTTGAACTATGGCGCGACCTACATTTCACAGTATCTTTGGTTATTCTCTGTCAGGATCGCTGTAGGAAACAGGAAACTGAAAGGAATATGACAGGCACGAAAGGATGTCCCTTGTAACATCCGCCACACTTCGGGTACGTACTAATTGCGCCATTCTGAGTCAGAAATATTATGTCGATATGACTGATATCGTCACCCGCCACGGAGCTATAGCCGAAACGAAAGGGAATATCAGATGCAGTAAGGGAGCTTTATCTTGATTACCTCAGGCTACAAATCTGAAGGTCGCGGGTTCGATTCCCGATGACGTCATTGAATTTTTCAAATGACCTAATCCTTCCAGCCGCAATAAGGCCCCGGGGTCGACTCAGTCTCTGAGAGAAATGAGTATCAAGAATCTTCCTGGGCGTAAAGGGAGGGCGGCGCGTAAGGCTGACAAAGTCAACGCCAACTGTGAGCCTATTGTCTAGCAAATATCGGAGCCTCGACGCCTCATAAACCTATGAGCCTCTACGTCCTGTTCCAGGGTTACGTTTACAATAAGCTACACAGCAATCGTATTTCATTAATTACCTGTGCTATTTGTCCAGCCAATTACGGACTTGTGGACTATAGTCGTATCCTAAATACCTACAGAACGAGATAGCTCTGCTGGAAAGAGTTCCTTCCCAGACCAGATTATACGTGTGGCTGGAAAACAACGGCGCTCCTACTCGTTTCACTCTACAAGTAGCAGAATAGTATTATCTCTGCTATGTATACTGTCCTATTGCTCATGGAGGGCTGCAGGACTAGATACCCCATTCTCCAAATTTCACTCACCTTTCTTGGGATATATGAAGAATTTGCTTTATCTGGAGAAGTCGCATGCAAGACATGAAGTCATGTTATCAGAAATGGATGGGCAGAGGGAATACGTAGGGCAAGAACAAATGTAAGAAAAATGTAAAGTTGTACCTGGACTTAATTAATTAAGTACTATATCATGAAGACGTATGGGGGAGCGGATGTATAGATCCATGTTTTATTGACCCCGGCACTAGTTGGGAGTCAGTGGTCAGCTTCACGCCTCGGTCGCTTTGGCCCCCCTAAAAAGAGCCCAAGTTCCCCATTGGATAGGAGGTGGGGTGGGCCCCAGAGTCGATCTGGACGACGTGCAGAAGAAAAAATTCTAGATCCTACCGGGATTCGAATCCCGACCCGTCGTTCGTTCAGCCCCTAGCCAGTCGCTATACCGACTGCGCTATTCCGGCTCCCGAACAACAACCATCTATAACCAATAAAATAAAATATCTCCATATTCAGCAAGTTTTACTCAAACAAGAATTTTCTTTGAGTTTTCAAATTTGCAACAGTAGCTCCACAGCTGCTGATAACCGGAATTAATGTTAACATAACAAATCTCACTCCAAACAAACCAATTAATAACCTGTTGAACTTTAACAGATGTTTTGTGACACACTGTTTGCATTAAATGCAAAAAAGAATGGTGTGTGCTTACAAGTACAATGTACATGTGAATAAAGACAGAAGCCTGAACTCCATACACACGCCACAAAAGCCAGACAAGAGCGATATCAAACTCGAGCCAACAGAATGTATTCCCATGCAGTCTCTCTCTGTGTACAGTGTCACCGCCTCGCTCTGTGTGCATGAAACAACGCAATAATGTGCCAGATGAGATATTTGCACATTAGAATACAATAATGATTGTATCTTCTCCCCTCTCAAGGAAGAGAGAAAAGTATAAGAGGGATGAAGTGTAAAACTACCCCTCCCCTGGGGTTCATTACTGAGTGTGCAGTAAGTGGAATTGTTTAAATTCGAAAGGGAGCTTCCTCCCTGAGCTGTAGCATTTAACAAGTTGCATCATACTCCCCTGTTCCCAATTCGGTGGCAGCATTGATAAGTGATCAGACATTTAATAACATTACGTTTCACTTAATGCCATCTATATGACACGGCGGAGGGAAGCTCCGCGGATTTTATGCAATTAATTCTGCCCACGACAGTTTTCCTTACATGAGAAATTAGTCTGGATTTTTTAATCTACCCCACTGCACCAGTCTCCATTAGTAAAACTGGAATAAACATGCCATGTCCGTATTTCGTAACGCAAGGAATTCGAATAAACTTAAATACGCGAAGCAAATTATAATAATAATTTAATATATACGAGGGAGAGTGTGTAAATAGGTCACAAATGGATATAAAACGTAAAATATGTGATACTCGAACCTCGAAAAAAAAAACATTTATTTCTCGACATATTCTCCACCAACACCAATAAACTTGCCCGATCGCTTTAACAGTGCATCGAAACCCGCAACAAAAGGAGTCTCTTGACCGTTGTCTCAGCCACATCCGCACCCGGTCGGGCATCAACTACGACTTTCGAATGTCCTTGAGAGAATTTCTCGACCCAGTTGTGACCGGCTTTACCCGGCAAACTCTTCACGCCGCAAATATTAAACATTTATTTATGAATATCCTTTGCATTCAGTCGTATTTTCCAATGAGAAAACATGCAAAACAGAACGTTTCTCTTCGGTAGTATACTTTCTCTTCGGTAGTATACCCCTCGAGCAAGGTCACCAATTTGACTACAGAAACCAACCACTGTACATGCGCATGCGTGTCTGCTACCTACAGTGACATGAAGGCGGGCTGTGCAGTTAACTAGTGATAAAAACAGAAAACCTATTACGTCAATTACAGCTGTTTTACGCCCATATGCGACCTTTTTCTGACTCTCCCTCGTAATAATCTCTAAAAATTACCAAGAAATTACAATTATTTTTATTTGCGTGAATATAGTTTCACTGATAGTGACGAGAAACCACCTACGGGACTGCATGCCATAATAACCCACAAGAAAAATATGTATAAGAGAAAATTTGTGTTCGTACGGTCAAAACAAATTACCGTATTTACGCATGTATAGGCGGCGTGCGTGTATAGGCCGCAGCATAATTTTCAGACAGAAATTATAGGAAAAATAATTTTCTTGGAATATTATTTCAGGAGTAGAAATTATTCCGAAATATTCCGAATATATTTTTTTTTAAATGAAGTGTGATTTCGAATATTTCGAATATAAGCCGCACCCCAGTTTTCCTCTTCAATTTTGGGCAAAAAATGTGCGGCCTATACATGAGTAAATACGGTAAAGAGTATTATGACCCTTCGACCACTAGAGATTGCAGAGAGCTATCACAGAATGCGTACTGTAAGGATAACATTCACTTGTTCGGCCAGGGATCTGCTTCCGTTCCTCAATATTACTATCCAACTATCCAACATTAATATCGTATGCTCGGTAATAAGGAAGTTCATTTGTACAGTAAAGTTTTCCCTGTAACAAGTCGTGGAGGCCCATAGGTT
>NW_019739218.1:207486-385863 GCF_002891405.2 Cryptotermes secundus | reverse complement strand
TTATGTTTGTATTCTTTCTTTATTAATATATTATATTTATTCTTTGTTAATATTTGATTTGGTTATTTCTGTTTGGGTATTTCCGCCTTGCTGATTTCTTTGTCCTCCCCTGCTCGCCCTGTCCTGTGATCACGAGAACCTATATGCAACCTGAAGGATCCTCTGTAGGGTACTTACGCTTCAAAAAAGTGGTAGCAGAGCGTGGTTTCGCTTCAGTGAGACATCGAGGCTCCCACATCTCCTAGATAATCGGCCCAAAGATGGCGGTGAGTTTGTCACGAGCCGGCAGCCCTTTACCCCCAGGAAGATTCGTGGTACTCATATCTGTTAGAGGCTGCGTCGACCTTATGCCCATAGTTGGAATGATCAGGTCAATTTAAAAATTCAGTAACCTCATCGGAATTCGAACCCGCGACCTTCCGGCTTGTAGCATAGAGACAGCGGCAAGAATTTCCGTATGATTTAGATATTTGATATTAACATCGCCTTTCATAACAGGATCTTGTAAGACTGGGATCATCTGTACCAGAGGCGTTCAATAAGTATTGTCACGTGTGGGTATTTCACGCGACATGTATGTTTCTAAACTAACTCCATGCAGACGAGCACTTCTTGAGAAGCCACCAGTTGTGCAGCTACTCAAAATTTTCCCAGCATTTTATGGAATCCGAAGATTCATTACCGTGTTTACACGAGCACTCCACTGGTCCCTATCCTCAGCCAGATTAATACAGTTCATGCCACCCCACCCTATCTCTCTAAGATTCATTTTAACATTATCCTCCCACCTACGTCTTGTTTTCCTAGTGGTCTCGTCCCTTCTGGCTTTCCCAAAAATATCCTACATGCATTCTTCTTATCCCCATTCGTGCTACATATCCTCCCTGTCGCATCCTCCTTGACCTGATCATTCTAATTACACTTGGAGAAGAGTACAAGTTATGAAGCTCCTCATTATTCAGTTTTCTCCAACCTCCTGCCATTTCATCCCTCTTCGGTCCAAATATTCTCCTCAACACCCTGTTCTCAAACACCCTAAGTTTATGTTGCTCTCTTAATGTCAGAGACTAAGTTTCACACCCATACAGAACAAAACTGTTCGACTCATATTTACTAAGTTATCATAGAATTCCAACGTAACCAGCAGTGACGGACAGACCCTCCATGCCTCCACATAACCGCCAGAGGAACTGACACAGAGGAGAAGAAATCGGGTTTCAATGTTTTCACCCAAACGAAGCACCTCGTCGTCACTCGTCATCACTTGAGTGAAGTGTTTTCCTTCACGTTTACTTCGCTGTCCTGGCACTAAGAAATATGAATAGACTGTGCGTCCCGACAACTCCCCGCCAAACTTCTGGCAATCTTGCCCATCCACCACTCAGCGATTTATGTGGATCAGTAAGGGCAACACTTGTAACAAAAGCAGGGTGCTGAACAAGTTCATTCAAGCAGCAACGGTTCTGAAAATCGTTCGAGATTCAGGCCTCGACGCCGTCTATAAACATTGAAATTCTTTATGATTTTCCTCAGGCCCTCTAGGTAAATTCAGAGACAACATCTTAATACGGTCACGAGCGCTTCTATGCAATTCGGCACTATGTAGTACGCGAAGCCGGGATAGCGTAGCCGGCTTAGCGACTGGCTACGGCCTGGAAGACCCAGGGGTCGTGTCCCGCTAGGATGCAAGAATTTTCTCTTCTCCACGTCGTCCAGACCGGCTCAGGGCTCCACCCAATTTCATATCCAATTGGCACCGGGGGCTCCTTCCCGGGGGTAAAGCGGTCGGAGCGTGAAGCTGACCACTCACTTTCAGCTAATGCCGAGGTCAAAAAATATGGTTCTATACATCCACTCCCCCAAATATCTTCATGGCGTAGTGCTTAGGTGGATAAACAGGGGCAACTTTAATTTTTCTATGTAGTAGGTGATACTGACAGAGTCGTTGAATGGTGTGTGTGTGTGTGTGTATATATAAAGGCCGTGGTGTGGCGGTGTACGCAAGCAACGATGTCTAGTTCCCTCTGCACGGGAACTGATCACGTGTTGTATTGCTGAGACTAATGTCCTAATTGGTCTGGGGATTACATCGAGAAACGGGGGGGGGGGAGCTGTTCATTATGGAGAAAGATATCCAATAATTTAATTCTGTATTTAAGCATCCTGCTGCAAGTCATATTAAAGCGTCTATTTATAACACAGTCCGTCAATAATGTAACAAACTGTTCCTTTCTCTTCCACTTATACTTTTAACACAACATGTTTCGGCCTTAGATGGCCATCTTCAGGTGTCTTCTAACAGAAATGAGTACCAGGAATCTTCCTGGAGTAAAGGGCGGGGGAGCGTAAGGCTGGAAACCTGAACGCCATCTGTAAGTTGATTGTGTACAAAATGTTGGAGCCTCGACGTCTCACAAACTTATGGGCCTCTAAGGACTGTTACAGGCATAGCTTTACCTTTTCTTTACACGAAAAGTAATGTGTGCACTGAAGAACACGCAGGCGCACGTACTGTGAACAGCGCGGCACATGAACTCACACTCCGTTACACAGTGCCATGTTCCAGAAGGCTTGGTGATAGGCCGAAGCTGTATAAAATAGTGCTAAAATGAAATAGAACACCGATACGTATCTCACTGGGATAATTAGTGCCGCTTTGCTGAATAACGTCGTTTCAGGCCTTCCCATATCCGGTAAGACAAACAGCTTGTGCAGAAAGTTATGCTGTCCCTGATAAGCACTACAAAATATACGGATCTAGAACTTACAGAACATTCCAAACCTCTATACACAGTTCATTATAATTGACAGATGTTAACTCGCTGTTGTGATGGTTACCTTAAAGTCACAACTGCTCAAAACGACCATCACTACCATCAACGCGTTACTGGCAACGGCGTTCTTTGTGTATGTGTGATGGAAGGGAATCATTTCTGGAATTCACTGTCTGGTCTGATGAAGCAAATTGTAACATAACGGTACTATAAATCGAGCTAACTGTGCGCACTGGCTCACAGAAAATGCAAACTTAACGGAAGATTGAACAGTTAATTTGTAAGCGACATCAGTGAGGAGTCGGGATAGCGCAGTCGGTATAGCGACTGGCTACAGGCTGGACGACCAAAGGGTCGGAGTTCCAGTCCCGGTAGGGTAAAGAATTTTCTCTTCTCCAAATCGTCCAGACCGGCTCTGATGTTCACCTAACCTCCAATCAAATTGGTACCGTGGGTTCTTTCCCGGGGGTAAATCGGCCGGAGGCGTGAAGCTGGCCAATCACCTCAAACTAATGTCGAGGTCAAGAAAATGTGGATCTATACATCTACTCCCCCATACACCTTAATGGCGTAGTGTCAAATCAGTTAAGCACAGGGAAAACTTTACCTTTTATCAGTGTGGTGCGGTATGCCTACCAGAGAGCCATTCGGGACGATTCTGTTTGAAGCGACTGTAACAGATACTGCCTACTTTACAGTGATGCCGGACAACAATATGACATGCATCAGTGCCACTGCTAATCTACAAAATTCACAAATCACCACAGCATCCGCTAAGCCTTTTCCATTCTGATATGTCTTCACCAGCCGTTACCTGGCAACCGCTTCAAAAGTAGAGATTCTTCATCTTCGCGCGTCCAAGTCCCCTTCTGAACGGCCGCCCCTTTCCAACTGCCTCTTTTCCTCACATACTTCAGTACAGAACTGACTCGATTGCCCACGTGTCTCCCTTATAACTCTTTTACACGGACCGAGTAGGAAACACCGTTTCCAACAGTATCTCTACTGTTGCATGCGTATCCGAACAGTTGTCTACAAAAGAATATTTTTCAGAGCCGTTCGCTAGCCTCAGATATTTCTCTGGCTTCACAGTTCTTGTTTTGAGCAAATATGCGACAATAGTACGTTGCTGGGAACATAATGTTCTTCGCAGCATGCAATTTCTTTCAAAAATTAAATCAATCAATACTTAAATTGGTGATTTGGGCAATAATAAATGCATGAAATCATTCGTTAACAGCGAGACAATCAGCAAATCATTACCATAACACAAAGCACGAAAAGTCTACAAAGGTATTTCCTTATGGGCAAACAAATTACTAAAATAATTCTCGACTTGCGGTTAGCCTATTCCTTTGCCGCTCATGAATTTCATTACACGACGCGAACTTATAATGATAACATCAGACAGAGAGAGAACGACAGCGACACTATGTAGATCGACTCAAAATGAACAAGGTCTGCTTATGAACTCTCCCAATGACTTCAATGCTTTTATTGAAATTACTTCGGTTGAGAGTGATACACAGCCCATCGACAATTATATATGATTGTCCAGTATATAGGTGGAGTAAATCACGTCACATGCCTAATACGGAAGATAAAACGTAAAGTTGTCCCTGTGCTTAACTATTTAAGCACTACGCCATGAAGACGTATGGGGGAATGGATGTACAGATCCATATTTTCGTGACCTCGGCATTAGTTGGAAGTGAGTGGTCAGCTTCACGCCCCGGCCGCTTTATCCCTGGGGAAAAGCTCCCGGTACCCACTGGATAGGAGGCTGGGTGGGCGGCAGAACTGGTCAGCACAACATGGAGAAGAACAAATTTTTTACCGTACCGGGACTAGAACTCCGGCCACTCGGTCGTCCAGCCAGTAAGCCAGTCGCTATACTGATTACGCTATTCCGATGTGTACTTGAAAACGTGTAAATTTTAGGGTGGAATATTCGATAAAGCAACACACCTTGTTTATGCTGACTACCAGAGACAAAACGCAGTATTAACGACTCAGATCCGATTAGAACCATCATTAATCAAGTATCAGAACAAATTAATCTACAAACCCCTAAAACCACAATCCAATTAGCTCATTTGTCCGGGTCAGTACAGAAACTCCAGCAGCACGCTGTGTTCTACAGAATGAAATCTTCGTTCAAAACACAGCCATTCGCAGATGTACTTTTCTGCTCTAGTCTAGCTAAGTGGCTATTACTATAAGCATTATTTTTCTTAGCAAAACTTAAATGATCGTATTATTAGTAAGGAAATAATGTTACTTCAGGCGTGAAAGTGATGTCTTTCCACGATATTAAAATTACGTATATTCAAAATTTTTTTTTACTTAACTGGGCTCAGAATGTCCATATGTTTCTTCTAGTGAACTGTTAGGACCTCTTTTCGAATCCATCTGCAAGTTCCCGACACAACATAAGGGTATAACTATAAATAAAATTTGTTCAGAAATACTGAATTTCTTTACTTTCTCCATCGTCCGGTATTCTAGAAAATAGAAAACACAACGTTTCGGAAACTTGATCTACTTCCGTTCCCAGGATCGTCCGGTATTCTAGAAAATAGAAAACACGACGTTTCGGAAACTTGATCTACTTCCGTTCCCAGGTGATGAGGGGGGGAAGACAATTATTCAGTTACGCCCTTAGAAAGAGCTAATCTCAATCATTGGACAACCCCTTCACATTTACACAGTTATTTATTCATCTGAGACCAGGCTAATTCGACGGGAAATAAGAAGAAAATATGCAATAAAAATTAAGATACAGCACGCACATGCGTAGAACTGGGATGGAAAAGGAGGTAGAAATTTGTGCTAGAAACCTAGCCAACATAGCCAAGTGCATTGGCACCAATGCAAAGAAATGGGGGGGGAGGAGGGAAATTGTGAATACATGTCGCATCTACCACTAGCGACATCTGTGGAGTAGAACCTGAACCCTCGAGACTGAAACCTTATGGAAACCCATGAAGAATCTGTCACGTCATACAGATCTCTGTGGGTTACGTGGGGGGGATCCAGATAGGAGAAATGTCCAAACTGAGTTGGCCGGCTGGATTGGTTAAGCATGCCACATGGGCCGATTCCTTCTATTTACTATGCCTGCAGTTACTTTCAATTTCCAAAATTCGAGTTCTCACTGCAGTGATTATGAAGAGTTGTAAGGCTGTGCAGTCCGGAGAGAGTCCGACGTTTCGGAGAAAAATACCTCCACCCTTTGAGTTTGGTTCTTGCTTCTCTGTTGCTTAGTTAAGTATCCGACCCTGTTCCTCCGAAACATCGGGGTCTCTCCGAACCACATGTCCATTACAAACCACAAGGCCGTAAACAAGCCTGCCTCATATTAAACCGAAATAAAATGTCGTACAGAGAAGTCTCACCTGCCCTGAAGGCCGCACGTACACATGTCGAAGTTCCTCAAGTGGGGGGCCTACAGGTCTACATGAAACAGTGGACTAAGTCCCACTCTAGTGGGAATCAGCGCGTTATCAGAATGCCAGATCACGTCACGGCTCTAATGACTTTAATAGCAGTATATACAATGTCGCGTAATTGATGTCCCTTAAACCGAATTGTATTTCCAATCGATAACCTAGCAGCGTCGTGCACTGCTGTGGCAATTAGCGACACGCTCCTGCGCTAAGTCTCTTCAATCTTACCACAGCAATCTATATACGTCTGTGAGGTGTAACCAGGTTAAACTGGCTCCGACAGAAACCTCTCATTTGGACATTACAAGCAGCCGAAACAATTCAATCTACCTATGACTCTACAGGCCTTGTAGACATTGGCCGATTTTTCAGTTTCTTCATCTATATATATTCGGTAGGACTCCTTTGACGGGGGATCAGCTCGTCGCAAGGACGCTACCTGCAAACAGAACAGCGGGCAAAGACGGTTCATGCCTCAGACCGCGCGGTCACTGTGATGGGCAACCGACATAATTTTGTTCAAGAATTGAAATATAACTTCATCAATATGAACATTGGTAACTCTTACGTGTAACCTGCTTTAACATTAAAGGCTCTACATTTAGACCACGATACGCATTTTTTCGCGTGATTCTCAGAACAAAAAGCCATAATTTCCATTTGCAAAACTACGAACTCAACTTTGTGATAGGGACGTAAGGGGGAGCTTGGATAGCGCAGTCTGTACAGCGAAAAGCTATGGGCTGGACGACCGACGGGACGGAGTTCGAGTCCCCGTAGTGTCAAGAAGTTTCTCTTCTGCACGTCGTCCAGACCGGCTCTGGGGTCCATCAAACCTCCTATACAATGGGTACCGGGGGATCTTTCCCTGAGGTTAAAGTGGCAGGAGAGTGACGCTTACCACTCTCCTCCAACTAGTGCCGAGGCCAAGCATAAGTGGACCTATACATCCACTCCCCCATACGTCTTTATGACGTTAGATAAGCACAGAAACAATTTTATTAACTTTACCCTAATAGGGAAGTAGGGCAGCAGCCCTTATTTTGTGAGGTATGAACTCTATATTTGAGGTTTTCAGGCTCAGAAGGTGAAACATTTGACATGACATATTACTATAATAAGAACATTAGGCTGCTTGACCTAAGCCATGTGAGAATTCTGACGAATTTATCACTTTGAACGACGGACCGCATCAGTTAATCCTCCTCCGACCTCTTCACTCGACACATGCAATGACGCCTGTTCCCGACTTGCCACGTCATGTTTTTCAATATCTTCCCCCTTTTCTCGGAGAGACTTTGGTCTGTACTGTATAATCTCTTCTCGCATTTCCTATCAGTCATTCTATCTTAACTGTTTATCCAGTTTTGTCTGCGGTCATCTATTTTATTTATGCTGAAAATATTTTCAGTTTCCTAATATCTGCTTCCTCGATGTGGCCTAGTCTAATGCAGCGTTTAATTGGCCAAAAGTATCTCATCTCTACTAACCATAAAGTGTTTTATGTATCTTGCTTTAATTCTTCGGGATTTAAATTTACAAAAATAGCCGTGTGACCGACTGATATCAGAGCCGAAATACATCTACCTAGAAAAGCTTCAAAAACTTCGTATTTCAGAAGTATCTCTCGCTCTTTCCTGATGCTCTCTCTTTGGAGTATAAGGCATCCGTGAAACGCTTTGTTTCACTTCAGTTTCTTAATACTATATATAGTCGGTAGGACACCGTGGACGGGGGATAAGCCCGTCGCAAGACCGCTATCTACACACAGAACAACATAAACACAAAATAAACGTATACAAACATCCATGCCTTGAGTGAGATTCGAACCCACGATCCCAGCGTTTGAACGGGAGAAGACAGTTCATGCATTAGACCGCGCGGCTACTGCGATCGGCTTTCAGAAGTACGGCGAATGGAAATTTTAATATTTATGTGTTTTGAAGAGACGTTAAAAGCAGGGAACAAAGTGAACAAGTTACCACGCGGCCTCACTATGCAATTGTTTTAGTAATGTCAAGAAACTCTTGAAGCTGTTTAAGCTAACAACGGTAGATTAATTCACAGAAATTATTAACTAATTTCTGTCAACGTTATACAGGGCTAATAAGACTTCACTACAGGCTACAGATTATATTATGTTCGCCCTCCGTATCTAACGTGTGAGTGCACAGTAAGCCGGATTACATTTCCAACTCGTTAATATTAAATGATTCTGCATTTTGCCCACACAGTCTATTAATGCATTTCGCATGATTCTCAGGAGAAACAGTGAATATTTCGCTGTACACCACTAATCGGTTGGTCTCTGTTATGGGTATACAATGAAGCACGGTTAGGAATTGAATTTTCAAAGCTTATGTGGATTAATTTCAGGCTTTAAGTAGTTTAACACGCGATATGGCCAGGATCGGTAAACTACGTATCTTCCTTGCTCACGACCATGGCCTTAAGGACACAAAGAGGCAAAGCAGTGGTTTTCCTGTTGTGACGTACCGCGGTGAAGTCCGAAAATCGAAATCATAATATTCTGTAATTACAATGCAAACTAACTGTATCTTACGGTAAGTTGCCTTTTTTATCCCTTGGCACTACAGCCCCAGTGGGCCTAGGCCTACCTCCATGAACTTCTCCGTTCACTTCGGTTTTTCTAGATCTTACACATTCGGTAGGACTCCTTGGGCGGGTGATCAGCTCGTCGCAAGGCCTCTACCTGTACACAAACACAGAAAAACGCACACACAAAAACTAAACATCCATGCCCTGAGTGGGATTCGAACCCACGATCCCGGTTTCCAAGCGAGCGAAGACAGTACATGCCAAGCTGCCTTTAGCTTCGTGGAAAGTTCGGGAAATGGAACAATGTTTTTCGTCTCAATCACATCATTTCCTGAAGACTTTCTTCATAATAAACTCCAGCCACCTGACACGAATGACATTTATCTGACTGATAACACAAGAGCCTACCGATGTCACGAGTAATATGGGGCAAGGAGCGTTACTGAATGTTACTGTTCGCAAGAGAACGCCTGTAAGCGAGAAAAGGCACTGAAACACTCGTACAATAAGTCTGTAACTACGAAAAATACTAGTTTAGAGTGTTGTAGTGGCAAAGTTGACGAAACACAAACTTAACCAACTAAGAAGCGCAAAGCAGTCAAATGGGGCATGTAACGTACCTCTTCCTCTCCTGTGACGGTGTTCACGGAGTCCATGCTCTGGCTAAGTGCGTTGGGGGCCTCCATGCCTGTTGTACTGATGCTCATCCTGGAATCTGGTGACAAGGAGCAGTTCTGTTGTGGGAGGACGGTTGGGGGCGACGCTGAGTCCCGGCGCTGGCGCTTGAAGGCAGGTGATGGGGCAGCAGAAGGCGGCAGCGGCGGCGGTAGTGGCGGCGACAGGTTGCCTCCTCCTATCGGATGCTCGCGAATTCTTTTCGTCGTGCTGTAGTAGGCCTCCACGATTTCTGAATGTAAATGTTATTTCTGTTCTGATGGGATATCGAACTCAGCACTTTTCCTTTCTTGTCTCCACTTTAAAAAATCACAACACGGAAGAAGGGAGGTTTTTTTTTTTTTTGTGCAAAAATATAGAACAGCTCCGGGGGTTAAAAACGCCTTACGCACTGACACGGGCCCTTTTTGTGATATGTAAGCAGGAACGGAACAGTTTCTCTCAAAAAGCTACTTTAAAAGCAAATGAACATACAACTATGTCACTGCAAATATGTCTTGTGTCTTAAGAAGTTGATATTCAGTGTCATTAAATGTTACTCGCGTGCAGGGCTTCGTTAAAGCCGGCAGCAGTACGCAAGCAGCCAGGCGGATTCACAATGCCCGCCCGTACACACGTGAAACACTGACAGCGTAGCACTCCTTCCCTTGTTCAGAATCGCTCGGCAGCGAATTTCTTGATATTACAATATATAATCGCGAGCAGTACCGACCAGATACACTTGCCCACTCGCACTCAACACGACACAAGAGCAACTGAATGAGGTGGAAGGAAGTGCCGCCACTACTGGTATCGGTAGTGACGTCAGGCCACACAATACGTGGATAGAGAGGCACCGGACCGGAAGAGAGGGAGGTACAAAGACAAGGTTGGTTCCTGATGATGTCACGACGTAATAATCACACGGTGGCAACAAGAGTGCTTGTTTGTTTTTTCGTTAAGAACAGAGAAATCAAAATCTATATATATATTCGTTGTTTTAAAACACAGCACAATCAGCTTTTGTTTTCACAGTTGTAGTAATAATATTTGTATTATTTTCGTTGACGGAAGCTGCACAAAACTTCACCATACACCAATACGAAGAGCTGTGACCGATCTGCAGAGGTCGTCGTTGTTCAGTCACTTTTATTCAACTCTTCACTTGCTGGTTCACCGTGGGCACTACAATATACGTGTCTTATGGGTTGTAACGGTGGTGGTAATGCCGGTGATGGTGGTGGTGATGGTAGTGATTGGGCAAGGGTGTGGGAAGTGAAGGGCGTGGTGAAGAGGAGGAGAAGGGAAACCGTCTCGTAACGCGTTTGGGATCCACCGTTACCAAAGTGGGTTTCACTGCACAGGTAAATGAATGCAATTAAAAAAATAGGGTAAATGACTGTAAAGTGGTTATTTGCTAAAACAAGGAGTTGGTTCCGGGGAGAGGCAGAATATTTCTGAGGGGGAAATGGGACTTCTCCTTGTTCTGCTTGGGTGAAATAAAAGAGGGGTGGGGTGGAAATTGTGTTTTGTGTTTTTGACGTGTGCGAATGGCGGGCAGAAGGGTACGTGTCTCAAACTGTCGCGGCTCAGACTGAAGTGGTCTGTTCGACGGGTGGCCTAGTCATGCAGGGGTCTCCCCAGCCACGTTCCACCAATAGAGGGGCAGGTACTGCTGTGACGTCATGGCATGCGCTTCGTGTTTCGCGGCAGTCCGAGACGACTCACCTGAAGTTCTGAAAACAAAAGTGATACAAGCGCATATAATTATGTTCGCACAACAGTTTCAAGTAGCTGCTGGATTTGGTAAGTCAAATTGGATACAAATTGTTTAATTCCAGTGCAAAAAAAAAAATACATTGACTATACCGACTGGAGTTTTTTTTTTCTTTTTTTCTCTCAGACCGACCAGGCAAAAGCCGTAACATAACTTGTAAGTAGGTCAACGCCGCTTCCTTGCACATTTTTCCAATTCATTATTCACCGACCATCTCATCATTCGACAGTACGAAGTAGAGAGAAAGCCAAGCAAGAAACCAGCGGAAACAGCCGACAAGCTGCTAAACTTCCCTGCTACCGTGGAGGCGGTATGCTGTCCAAAACGTCGGGCTTTTTTCGAAAATAATTGCAAACATTCCGAAACAGATGGAAGATAGCCTGCCAGTCACAACAGGCTTGTCATATTCCATCCCATCTCAAATAGTTAAGACACAATGGTGACTTATACCACCTGATTTTTTTTCCCCTTGGCACTACAGCTCCAATGGGCCTAGGCCTACCTCCATGAACTTCTCCGTTCACTTCGGTTTTCTAGATCTTACACATACGGTAGGACTCCTTGGGCGAGTGATCAGTTCGTCGCAAGGCCTCTACCTGTAGACAAACACAGAAAAACGCACACAAACATCCATGCCCTGAGTGGGATTCGAACCCACGATCCCGGTTTCCGAGCGAGCGAAGACAGTGCATGCCTTAGACCGCTCGGCTACCGTGACCGGCATACCACCTGCTTTACCATGAACAATTCCGATAAAAAGCAGTGATCATTATTGTAAGATCTGAGGTTTTCACAGCGGTGACTATGAAGAAAGCGGTCCTCTGGTGTGTGGCGCCGTGTAGATATTGTGGTAACCGACGTTTCGAAGAAACGTATCGCCTCCATCTTCAGGGTAGAAGAAAAAAGAAGAGAATCCGTGAATATAGGGCTATGACCGCAAGTATTCGGTTGAAATAAAGCTGATCGTGGGACTCAGGCGGCCTGTCGTCAGGACGAAATAATTGGCGATAAACCGCCAATCTGACTCTGTGAGTGAGTTTAGCATTTGGGAGCCAGTTACTTCAGCTCGGGAGCTTCAGCTGAGAGGTGCCAGCAAGCGAGGACAGGAGCCGTTGAATACAGAAGCCGAAGACGCTACATTGTTGGAAGCCGTTACCAAGCAATGCAGTGAAGACCACAAAGGAGAACACTAGTCTGTGTGTGATAGTGAATTAGAAAGTGTAGTCATGAGTTGTTACTATAGGATTCTGACGATGGTGTATAACACATTGATATGTTGGGTTTTTGGACTTTATTCATCGTCCTGGTTTTTAAGAAAACAAAATAAAAACACGACGTTTCGGAAACTGGATCTGTTTCCGTCCTGGACGGACGGACGGACGGACGGTTTTCTTAAAAACCAGGACGATGGATAAAGTCCAAAAACCCAACATATCAATAGTCATGAGTTGTTTCAGAGTTCAATACATCCATTCAGCAATCCAACCCCCGCCTATAGTCACATTCTATCACGTGACAACAGGAAGACCGTTGATTCACAGGAGATGTTGAAATTGGTTTGCCCTCCGCCGGAGGCAGAGACCGATAAGACTTTCACAGATATTATAGCCAAAGTGTCAGGTGGGATTATTGTTAGTTTATTTGCTAATGGCAATGGCACGAACTGGGCGGACACACACCGGGTCACTGTTGCAAATTACGCAATGTTCTTGAATTTATTTTCGTCGGTAAATTATTGCGTGATATGTAATTATTAATTCGATTACCTTCTCAGNTGTGTGTGTGTGTGTGTGCGTGCGTTTTTCTGTTTTTGTGTACAGGTAGAGGCCTTGCGATGAGCTGATCACCCGCCCAAGGGATCCTACCGAATGTCTAAGGTCTAGTAAACCGAAGTGAAACGGAGATTTTCATGGAGGTAGCCCAAGGCCCAAATTGGGGCTGTAGCGCCAAAGAAAAATACAGAACAACGAAGCATTACGTAATTAACAAGAACGAGTGTCCTGGTAGTAATTCGTACCTGTAGTAGTCGGTCTCATTAAGAAATTGAGATTAAATTAAATACTATTAACAATGGTATAAACGTGTAAGTAAACTCAATACAATATCTGCAGAAAACTGGCGTTTAAATACTACGTAGAAAGCTCGAAACCCGCTACCAAATCGCGTTCTGTCTCCGGAGTTGCCTACATATATGCAATGGGCAGATGTGACTCGCTGTGGGTGTGTAATGGAGCTCGTATCTTGAAAGCCTTAAGCAATTAAATTAATTAATTTGTTTATATAACATTACACGTTCTGATATTCCAAATGTCCGTCTAATTCTTGCTGCTGAAGGCCCAGGAAATTGTAATATGCGTACAACATCTATTATTCATATTACAAAAGCCTGTACTTATAAAAGAAGGAATATGCAGAATATTCAGTAGTTTGTCATGCATTACAATCTTATAAACAACAGTATGATATTAGGTGACATGTTTATTTGCGCACACAGAGGAAATAGTTATTCTGAAGTGTCTAACAGATGGCGTTATTAGTCAAACGGCCTCAACTTCTCATATGTTAACATGTGCACATTTCTTCACATAAAAAGATAAATATATCCCTGAGCTTAATCAGTTAAGCATCATTCCGTGAAGATATCCGGTCTAGAAAACCGTAATTAACGGCCGTGGGGATTCGTTGCGCTGACCAGCGACACCCTCTATCGGCTAAAGTTGGTACTAACTTCGCCGACAAGCGGCGATCGCTCTGTCGGTATAGTTCGTTTGCAGACTCAAGCCACGGAGTTCCGTGAAGATATATGGGGGAGTGAATGTATAGCTACACCGTTTTTGAACTCACCACTAGTTGGAAGTGAGTGGTCAACTTCACAACCCAGACCGTTATACCCCCAGTACGCACTGAACAGGATGCTGGATGGACCCCAGAGCCGATCTGGACCCTGTGGAGAAGAGAAAATGCTTTCCTCTTTTGGGAAGCGAAACCCGGCTCTCCAGCCCGTCGCTCTACCGACTGAGCTACGCCAAGTATACTTTTGTTTTCACTGTGAAAGCTAGTTTGAATCTATTGGGTTTGAAACACGGTCTGTTACGTGAATATTCGTAGAAGAACACAGACTGAGGGTGTTTGAGCACGGAGTGGTAAGGAAAATATCTGAAGATGAAATAATAGAATGCTGGGGCAGAATTTATAGTAATTTGTACTCTCGCAAATATTAGAATTATCACATGAAGAATGGAGAGAGTGGTATGGTATGTAACATGAATGTGGGCGAATAACAGTGCATACGAAGTTTTGATAGGGATATCTGAAGAAGAGAAGCCTTTTGGGAAACTCAATCGTAGATGGGTAGATACTATTATTATGGGCTTTGAAGAAATAGGATAGGATGTTGTGGACTGGATTCATCTGGCTTAGGATAAGGCCCAGTGGAGCACTCTTACGATAACGCTAATGAAACTTCTGGTTCCATAAAATGTTGCGAATTTATTCAGTTTCTGAGCAACTATTGGCCTCTCAAGAAGAAACCTGCTTCATGGAGTCAGATATTTAGTTAGTTAGTTACTTGTTTACTTAATACGTGAAAGTGTGTTTATTTGATTGTCCTTATACGTGTAAACAGTGCGGACATCAGAAAAAAACTTGAAAATGAGAAAGTAGTACGTAACATGGCCGATAGTTTTCACTGTTGTTCCTCTACAGTGGCAAGGTTTAAGCTGTATGTAGCGGAAATGTTTTGCCGTTAAGAAGATGAAGGAAGGCGGAAGAGAGCTCGGCGAATGAATGGAATTGGAAAGGAGGGAAGGAAAGGTAAATGCGAAATAAGGTCTAAAACTTTGTGACGTTGGTATTATTGTGTTTCTGGACACCATTCATTGTCCTGTGTTTCATTTAAAACATAAAGTTCCGGAGGCTGGATTTTGGCTGTGTCTTCATGTAAAACCTACTGAGTTGGACCCAAACGATAGAATAATCCTTATCTCCGGACATACGTACCAGCACCAAGATAGGGTATACACGCCAAGCACAGCAAAACTCTATTGCGACAGCTAAGACAAAATATTAAAATATTAAAAAGACTATTGACGTATGAGGCCTAGCACCACAGTACTATCAGAATAGAAGTAATAACTAGAGAGATAGTACATTCTATGCATAGTACCAACATAAAAAGCACTAATGTTCCGGCTTGTAGCTTAGTGCTTCAGCGAAATACGCTACCGCGTGCCGCCGACCTGGTTAAAGGAACTGAAATTCATTATTTTATTTTCGCCCCATTTATAAACATTATGAGGCTCACCGAGGCTCACGACACACGGTGCGCCGGGACTCTACGGCGGAATCGTCACGTGGAACTCATGCGGTACAATCTTGGTTATAAAGCTGATAGTCTTCCAGCTGGCCAAGAAATCCTCTCATTATGTCAAGGTTCATAACTGTCTTCACAGCATTTCGCCATAAATCCTCATCCTGGGCCAGTTTAGTTTAATTTAGTTTAGTCCCTTAATATTTATGGTTTATTTTGTTAAGCTGTCAGTAACACAGACTTTGCAACACTGAACACTTGAATGATAACCAATGAAAGTGACGTGGAAAGAAGCTCTCTTGCTATAATTTGAGGTGGTATCCCCGAATTTGCCTGGAAGGGGACAGAGGAATAAGTCTTACTGAGGATGTTCGGTGTACAGGCCGAGGATCGAACTGAGGACTTCCACAATACAAGTAAGACACATTACCTGTTGGGTCAAATTGTTCGGTTTACAGCCACTAATCTCATTTCATTTTTAATATTATCACACATCCGGGTTTTGCGTGACAAATAAGTGGGGTTTTTGGATCTGATGGTCGAATATATTGGACATTTATACAAGTGATTAAACAGTTCGCAAATCACTAGCTGACACACTGTCATCTTCTTCTGATTTCACACTCCACTGCAACTTCCTTGCAGTCCTCTTTGCTCCTTCAATTCTCATTCCACTTCTTCCACATCTCTCTCTCTCATTATCAGTTTGTACTTCTACAATTGCCAGCTTAAGTCAAAGTCACATTGCGACTGACGGTCAGTCAGTCAGTAAGTCTTGGTGTCGAGCACCCTCCTGGGTCTCATGACCAGATATTTATTACTGTTTGATAGTTACCGTCTTGTTCTTCTGTGGCGCCTTCTCTGACGAGAGGACGGGTCTGTCTTCTGTACAGGCTGCTGGCCCTTGCCAGCGCAGATTTTCTCGGGCCCGAGTCCCTTGGGACTCGCGACCAAATTTTACACTCTCAGATTCGAGACTTCTATTTTCGTCGGCTCGTATGACTCGCAGGGTCACGGTGAAGGTATTCGATCCGGCCTCAACACGGATGATACTCCTGTGTCTCTCCAAAGTCAGTGTCAGAGTCAGAGTCAGAGTCAGAATTACTTTACGACTGGCGGTTTACCGCCAATCAGTTCGTCTTGGCGTCAGGCCCCTTGAGGACCACGACCACAGATTTTTTTCCAACTGATCTCTTGCGGTAATAGTCCTTATGTAACATCCTCTCTGACGAGAAGATGGGTCTGTCTCTTATGAATACACTCGACCTTTCGTCAAGTGTATATTTCGCGCATATAATATGTTATCGAAAACTCTTCCTTTTGCTTTACATACAAGTCCTCTGTCAGTACAGGCTCTACGGAGCAGATCATGCCTAACTTACAGATCTTAAGCTACAGTGAAAACTTAAGTCATTTGAACGGCCATAAGCTTGACCACCTCCAAGTTTAAGCCTCTTATATTTTCTGTGTCTGGCTTCACCTTGTCTTATACCGCGAACATGTTCATTATCATGTTTTTGTATGACTTCTGCTTGTCGTATGCACAATTTTGTTACATAATCGTATACATACGGAATGTTGAAAGCCGTATGCAAGTCGCGACTGGTGTGCACCTTGGAAAATTTCCTGTGGTGTGCAAAACCTTGTTTTGCATGCGCTGCAATTTTAGGAGGTAGGTGTCTGCCGCTAATTCCCAGGCAGGACAAGCGTAAGTCATTACTGATCTGATCAGTGCCTTATAGAGGGATAGTTTAATGTTTGCGTTTAAACGCTCACTTTTGAATGGGGAGTAGATTCTAATAAATGTTCTGAAGGCCTTGGCTTTAATCATTTCTATGTGAAGTCAAAGTCAAAGTCACATAGCGACTGTCGGCCTGTCAATCAGTAAGTCTTCGTGTCGAGCGCCCTCCTGGGGCTCATGACCAGATATTTATTATTGATTGACAGTTACGATCTTATTTCTGTGGGGCGCCCTCTCTGACAAGAGGACGGGTCTGTCCTTTGTATATGCTGCTAGCCCTTGCCAGCGCAGTTTTTCTCGGGTCCGAGTCCCTTGGGACTCGCTACCACATTTTACTGTCTCAGATTTGAGACTTCCCTTTTCGTCGCCTCCTACGGCTCGCAAGGGGACCTCTATGTGAGGCCGAAACTCAACTCTCTTATATACACTTTGTACGGACTACGCGGAAAACAGCGTCTCTCAACAATTCGTAGGCGTGTTTACCGCTCCGTTGCCTTGAAATCACGTCCCATTTTTCCACTGTACGCTTCTGTGGGAACGTGTTCAGCAATCCGTTGCCTAGCAATGGGTATGACGCTGACCACATGAAAAATTAATCTTGCAATAACTTTTCTATTGTTGCGTGCTCGTATTTCGGGCGTTGCCTATAAATTGGTCTACTTATCACAATATTATGGTGCCATCTATGATTAGGTTTCCAACGTAGGGTTTTCCTTTCAGCTGTTGTGACTGCAGTTTTGTACGGAGGTCTACCCTTCATTCACCTTCCGACTGACGTCACCGTCGGTAGGATACCCGATTGCTGATGTGTGAAGAACAGCGAAGAAATTGCTGTAAAACACTCTTGCTCTTACTGCTACACCTGACACAATAGGGGTACGGGTGTATAGAGAACAGGGAAAGGAAGGGGAGATGGACATTGAATGTTGGAGGGGGTAGAGGAGAATATGCAACTCCCCTCCCCGCTGCCCTTTCGCCGGTAGCATTGCCGTAGTGTCACATTGTACAGGTGCCTTCAATATCACGGTTACGTAACCCGCCTAGTTAACACGACTGTTACGTGTTTTGTTAGGTACCACCCATCCCCCTGCCCTCTGCGACATCGGCGCCCTCCTCAATACAAGCGTTTTCCTTTTTATACCCATCAACCAAAACGGTGAAACATAGCAAAAAATACGCCCTGGAGTTGCAATAACGCTACTCAGCATGGTTGCTATGACAACCCAAGGAAAGCTAAGTGTCTAAAATAATCCGAGAGGCTGATTTCCATATTTGGGCACAAAAGATGTGATGGGCCAGACTGAAAGGTGTTGCCACCCAGTTAAGTCGGCTGAAGCAATAACATTTTCAAATTTACATGCGGGAGGTGCGCAGTTCGAATCTCGACCGGGGCACAGAATACATTAACTGACATTTATAATGGTATTCCTCGGTCTGTGCCGGTCACGGTAGCCGAGCGGTCTAAGGCATGCACTGTCTTCGCTCGCTCGGAAGCCGGGATCGTGGGTTCGAATCCCACTCAGGGCATGGATGTTTGTGTGCGTTTCTCTGTGTTTGTCTACAGGTAGAGGCCTTGCGACGAGCTGATCACTCGCCCAAGGAATCCTACCGTATGTGTAAGATCTAGTAAACCGAAGTGAAACGGCGAGTTTCATGGAGGTAGGCCTAGGCCCAAATTGGGGCTGTAGCGCCACAGAAAAAAAAAATCCTCGGTCTGTACACGAAATGTCTGGTTATCGCCTCCAATTTGGTATAAACCCGTTCCTTCCACAGCCCTTCCAATTCATTATTCACTAATCATAGTATCTGACAAGTGTCGTCAAATGAACCGTAAATATATAACTGTAATTGAAAAATGTTCCCGAGAAGAACCAGGCCGCGGGCAGGCTTTGGCTACCCCTATAGTAAAGTGTGACATGCAGGGTTCGGAGGGCGCCGTCGAATAGGCTAAGAAACAAAGCTACGAGTAAGATCATCTGCACACCGCAACACCTCGAAACCCACAGGGGTGAAGAAAATTGTCGTCTTGTACTAGAAATCCTTACTTTGAAGTTTGGATTGGTGAATAGATTAATTGACCACTCACTGGTCGTAACTACAAATACTTATAATTCGATTGCTGATTTCCACACTTCAAATCACTTCACGCTAAGTCTTCTCAGTCTTCTTTCATTAGTCTTTTCTTTGTAACAGCTCCCAACAATAGCCATTCCTCTGCAGTGATTTCAATAGACGTTTCATGGTAACGAATCTTAACAATGAAGATTCTCAAGCTTCTGTTCTCCGTTGTTACTGTCCGGTGAATACCCCGCCAACTTAACTGTAGAGCCAGCTGCCTTCCAGGTAATCCCTCGGCACGGCTCACGCAGAAAACACAGGCCCTCTGTTGTTGTAAAGGTGAGTTCACTGTTCCATACAGAGCAACGGTCGTGGTGCGGATCACATAGAAAACACAGTTCTTCTATTGTCGCGTGCGTGTATATTGATGGCGTTACCTTGTAATGACCTATATCTGGATTACTAGGTTGTTGGACAAAGTCCAAACACTGTGTAGCCCCTAGTGTTATACACCTTCATCAGAACCCTTCAGTATCTACATATACGGGATAATTCATAAGTCTCCGGGATTATGTGCTGCCGAGTTAGGAAGTTCCGGAGAGACTTATGAATTACTCTGTATTACGTAAATATAATACGCCCCGGCTGCTTTTCCCCCGCTACTTTATTCCGCTATGATAATAACTTCGTTATTAAACTAAATTACTGAGTCACTCAGCATCCAGTTGCTTGCTTAGTCACTTAATTATTACCGGTAAGTAATTAATTAATAGGAAGGTCAAGCAGCAGAATATCTATACAGTCTTTTGTTGGGCCCTTGCCGCATTGTCTGCTTCCTAATCATTTACACAGTCGGTAGAACTCCTTGGACGAGGGATCAGCCTGTCGCAAGGCCGCTACTTGCGAACAGGACAACACAAGCACAGAATAAACGCACACAAACATCCATGCCTCCAGTGGGATTCGAACCCACGATCCCAGTGTTTGAGCGAGCGAAGACGGTTCATGCCATAGACCGCGTGGTCACTGTAATCGGGCCATCCTGGCAATAGCGGACATAACTAGAGAGACCTAGTCCTCCAGGTTTGGGGTTGGACACATGGCTCTGTAAAAGTAATATTTTTGCGAATTCCAAACAAGAGAAAACCGGATGCAATCTGGTGGAATCTTCTAACGGAGGATATGTCTCAAAGTGGCCTGTTCTGCTAATAACGGTAATCAGAGGGTTAGTCTCCGTAGCGACGATGAATGGATTGCGAAAGGTTTGGAAGGAAGAGGTATAGGCCTAATTTGAAATGAACGTGAAGTGTACATACTTGCAATTTTAGCTATGACGCTGTGTCGGCAGTGTATTTGCAGAATATGGTAACGCTGTGTAATTCAGTAAGTTCAAAGTTTCGGAGGAACATGTCGTCTCCATCTTCGGGGTCGAAGAATAAAGCCACGAAAAAATTAACTATCGTGTCACATGCTTCTTGCTCGTTTCTTGCCTAGCCTACTCTTCTAACTTTAAGATGGAAGCGATATATTCCTCCGAAACGTTGTGCTCTCTCCTAACTACAGGGTGTTACAACTCAGGACTTCGCTATTTCATCATAACAATTTGTCTCTGTGAGAATCTTAATGAGACTAGAGGTTCAGTTACACGCATGAATTTATCACAGAAAACGAGAAATACGGAAGAGAAACCGGAAGCAGACTGATTATGACTTCCGTTGTTCGTATCAGAAAGCTGCGGGAGGGGATACATTCGTTTTTTGTTCTTCCCCTTGTTGCTGGAACAAAAAGAATGTAACAGATAAGATCTCGTGACTGCTACACGAATATTTTATTCGGCGCTGCTTGCACGCTTCACGTCCGATACAAAGCTGGAAGCCTACTGCCCGTAGCTCAGAAGACGTGCCCTGACCCGTCCAGGTGTAAGCAGGTCACTTGCAACGGCTTTATTTCAATAAAAGTAAGACGAGGAGCTTTAGGGCTTGATAAAGTTGTCTCTGGGCTTAATTACTTAAGCACCACATAGTGGGGCAATCGAAGTATAGCTCAACCATTCTTGACCTCGGCACTAGAAGGAGATGAGTGGTTAGCTTCACGCCCTGGTCGCTTTACTCCTGATACAGAGCCCCCATTACCCGTTGGACAGGTGGGTCCCCGAGACGGTCTGGAGGCTGTAAAGAACAGAAACATTTCTTGCCCTACCGGGAATAGAAGGCCGGCAATCCAGTCCTGCAGTTATACCGACCAAGCTATAATCTTTATGTGTTGCATCTTGTTGTGTTGCATGCATAAAATATTTTTTCTTTCCATCAACATAATAATTCTTTAACAGGTATACAAGAATGTTTACATTAAAGTCATAAATCTTAAAGTTACGACAAGTTTCATTGTCGTGTCTGTTAGTGTCACGGTGATGAACTTGTGCCCAATATGGATCCATATTATTGGATGCTTACATATTATACATGTAACAAGACACTCAGGTTTATGTATTACTTGTAAGGCAATTGGGCTGAGACTGGATAAATTATTATGCATCCATTTAGATGTCAAATTAAAGTCAAAATTAAAATTATTAAAATTAAAATGACAATACATGCACATGTTGTTTCTCAGGTACGTCGGCCTGAGAGCCGGTCTGGAAGACATGGTGAAGTAAAAGTTCTTACCCACACCGGGACTAGAACTCCGACCATTTGGTCGTCCAGCCAGTAGCCCGTCGCTATACCGACTGCGCTATCCCGTCTCTCGAATAAAGGTTATAGACTGACGTTAAAAATATGACAAGTTTCAATGGAGTCGCTTCAAAAATGTGAGGCTCGTTCCTATATAGAGTGTGGCACGATTAGTTCATAATGAAGAGGCGCCGTATACTCTGGGAAAATTATGCAAACCTATTAAAACTGAATGGATCATAATAAAGCAAATATCATGTACAGTTTTTATAATATCGTGCATTTCTAACATACTGTAGCATGTAGACTTTTGGCTAAGTAATGACTCTATAAACAATGCCCCTTGCCAGGCAACACATTGCTAACACGCGCAAATGGACTAACTGGGAAGCGGCGTTCTCTGCGGAATCGGTGCGACAGCTGAGTGACGCAAAAATAGAAGAGCTTATGGGAGAGTTGTTTTCTGTGCGGTCCCTGACGAGATGTTATAGGCAAGACAAGTCTAGACTTTAGTTAGTTGTGAGACAGTCGCCGGGCAATGAGGGCGTGAGCACGGTAGCCGTTTTCAGGCGACAACCAGTGAAGATACAGCAGACTGAGAACACTTAGTGCGTGTTCTAGTTAACTGCAGGGTGTGTGAATTAGCGATGGTGTTATAGTTACTCGTAATGTTCAATAAACCCAATTACCAATCCAAACCCCTTCTGTAGTCACACTCTATCACGTGACAATACTGACAAATAGACCTATTACTGATCGATAAGAACGTAAAATTAGTTGATTTTAAAAACTGGAACTTTAAAGTACTTCTCTATAAGCCCACGAAGCTAGAAATGAGGATGCGATCAAATCTTTGTTAAGTTGAGGGTGTACCACTACATAAAGTTTGGAAAATGCTGTTTTAATGGTATTTCTCTTGAATTTTCAAACTCCTTCCCAACGATTAACGACGTTACATTCATGAGTGTTTGAGTTACGGTTGAAGTGCAGAGAACTTTTCAAAGACGACATTTATAGCAGTTGTCTCCGAGGAAGGGTACTTGGCAGGGGAGGTTCGACGACGTTCTTGCAGATGATTCAGAATACAGCCAATCAAAGTACAAGACAGTGCATTTATTTGCGAGTTCGTAGCAAATATAGATCCTCTTTCAATCCGTCCCACTAGGAAGTAGAAATCTTGATTTGTTTCGAAAGTTGCAGACATATAAAGAAGGTGTCTGTAATGCAGGAAGCGAACGCCTCATAAACGCCGAACGGAGACATTTGCAGGATAATACGCGTTTCCTGCGGAAAGCTGTTGATGACATATTAAACCCATGACATCTGGCTAACATACTGAAGTCTGAAATTATTTTCTAAACAATATTCAATATAAAGCTTTCTGTCTTTTGGGATATAACGCCGTGAAATCTGGCGGAAGTCAACCGAAGTTTCGGAAGAATATATCGTCTCCATCTTCAGGGTCGAAGACTGAGTGAAGTAAGGAATCAGCATTAAGAAGTCTCAGCTTACTGCCTGATTCATGTTACTTTCTTATTTGGTTTACTCTTCTACCCTGAAGATGGAAATAATGCTTTCTCCGAAGCATTAGGCTCTCCCTGAACTGCAGAGGAGTACAACTCTGAAGATCGTGCTCTTCTTAGTCGCTTGCGTGAGAACCTCAAATCCAAGATAGTATTTATGTTCAGAATCGAAACACTATGTAAAAATATGAATGTCAAGTTGTTTCGGAGGAACACATAGCTTCCACATAGAAAACACAGGTCTTCTATTGTTGCGCTTGTGTCCGTTTTCGCCGGAAAGTGTTTACCGAGCCGTTGCCCAGAAACGGCGTTGAATATTGGCCGTTGTTGCATAGCAACAGCTGTATACGCTACAATATGGAAGTCATTTGTGTAGTCGATCAGTGTTACACTCATGGTACGGTCATCGCTAGAACCACATACCCCTCCCCCCCTCAAGATACAAAAACTAAAGTACACAATTAGGAATATAAACAACCCCCACTGGATGTAAAACAAAGTGTATCCTGCAGTATGCGCGTGACAGCATTTGGCATGCAAAGTGACTAATGGACCGGTCGAGGACCGCCCACCTGTACGTGACCACCGGTCATTCGCATGTCATTGCGAGCAGTAAGCCTCTCTGCCGGGTGCGTTCGGTTCCGACAATGTTCCATTCTACACTATCAAGATAAAAAAGTCGATGTGACATCAGTAATGGATGGCTCCCTGCGATGGGGTGAAGTCAGTTATTTCGCGTCAGAGGCTGAAACCAATGTCCGCATTCAGAACTGAGGCAATCCGAACAGTTCCCACTCGGAACCAGTTCTGGAGAATGATAAATTCAAAACCACAAGGAAATTTAATATATTCTGTCCCATTTATCACGGAAAATAAATCAAATGAATGTTGACAACCCCCACTTGAAATTTCCTCCACGACCTTGAAGAGATGCATCATTCTACATGACCATGTTTCGAGAGACAAGCATAAGTATATGACCCCAAGAAATTCTCAAAGTTGGCTATAAATATTGGGGTTCGTAACTGTTCTAATTCACGAGCTCTTAAGTATACCCCAGTGAACAAGTGAGGGGCGTTCGGTCGAGGTGTGATTCTCGATCGAGTTATGATAAAAAAAACAAAGCTATCTATGTAACAGGCCCATAGAGTTGTGAGACATCGAGGCTCCCACATCTTCTAGACAATCGACTCACAGATGGCGGTGAGTTTCTCAGTCTTATGCGACGGCCGGCATTTACCTGCAGTAAGATTCCTGGTGACATGCATTGTCTTCGCTCGCTTTAAAACCAGGACCGTGGGTTCGAATCCCACTCAGGGCATGGATGTTTAGTTTGTGTGTGTGCGTTTTTCTGTGTTTGTGTACAGGTAGAGGCCTTGCGATGAGCTGATCACCCGCCAAAGTAGTCCTACCGAATGTGTAAGATCTAGAAAAACCGAAGTGAACGGAGAAGTTCATGGAGGTAGGCCTAGGCCCACTGGGGCTGCAGTGCCAAGGAAAAAAATAAGATTCCTCGTACTCATTTCTCTTAGAGGCTGAGTCAACCCGTCTGACGGAAATGATCATGAACACTCAGGCTGTGTAAAAGGCGGGGAATTTATTGATCATCTCAGCGATTATCACATTATCGAAAAGGCCTTCCCTCATGGAGGCATTTAATTTTACAGTTTACTAATTGTTCCTAAAATATCGTTGTTTTTGTTAAGTTCAGAGCATATTACGTAAATCTGAAAAGGTAAAAAGGTAAAGATATCCTTGTAACAGGCCATGAAGGCCCATAGGGTTGTGAGACGTTGAGGGTCCCACATTATCTATAAAAGCGGCTCAAAGGTGGCGGTAAGGTGACAACCTTACGCGCCGGCCGCCCTTTACCACCATGAAGATTCCTGGTACTCATTTCTGTCAGAGGCTGAATCGAACCCAGGGCCATAGAGCGGCTGGAAAGATTAGGTAAATTGAAAAATCAAATAACCTCATCAGGACTTGAACCCGCGACCTTCCGGCTTGTAGAATAGTGCCTCAACCAACTACGCTACCGTGTGCCCAAGTACGTATAAGTTTATGCGTACACACACATCTATACACGAACAGGAGTTTATAGTAAGGTAGCTCTGCACTCTGGTGTACTCTCATCAGCATGGATCGTAAGAGCCGCCGCACACCAACTGCGTCAAGACAAACATCAAGACATGAGACAACTGATGCAGTCTTACTTCATTCATGATTCGTCAGCATGAAGCTGACGTCACCATCATGACTCAGACTGCTGTGAGGCGGTTTTCATAATCTCGTTCGTTTCAATTGTGCTCCTTTCTTTGCGTCATGTCGCAGACATCGTGTCTTGACTGTTACATATCTTGACGCATGCCGGTGTGCGGCCTACCTAAGGCTGTTTGCAGAGAACAGCACGCCGCTTGTACTCTGATCGTAATACGAGACACAGCAGTGTTAAAACAGACTCCAACAAAGTACGCGAAGATTAATGCCTTCTGGGTTACAACGCCGTATATAGTTCGGTGGACGTTTGCCGATGTTTCAGTGTGTCGTATCGTTTCCATCTTCAGGATCGAAGAGTAAGCCAAGAAAAAAGCCAGCAAGAGGTGTACTGCAGGCAGAGCCAACCGCGTGTAGAATCCAAGCTTGTAGTAGCACGGAAGGGAACTATGGGAGACACAATACCTGTTAGTTTCTTGCTTGGTTTTCCCTTCGAACGGGAAGATGGAAGCGATAAGTTCCTCCGAAGCATCGGTGAACTTTTAACTAAATACACGATGTTGCAACACCGCTGTCTGGGTTCTTTAAATACGAAAAAATAAGTGAATTACATAATTGGTGGTATGTACGTGATGCTAAGAGGCACCTGATAGCGTAGTTGGTTGAGGCATTATGCTACAACCCGGAAGGTCGTGGGTTCGATTCGCGATAAGGTAATTGGAATTTTCAATTGACCTAATATTTCCAGCCGCACTATGGCCCTGGGGTCGACTCAGCCTGCAACAGAAATGAATACCAGGAATCTTCCTTTGGGTAAAGGGCGGAGACAGCGTAAGGCTGACAACCTCACCGGTATCTGTGAGCCGATTGTCTAGAAAATGTAGGTCTCACGATCGTATGGGCCACCACGGCCTGTTAACTGATGCTTATGAAAGAGCAGCTGCATACAGCATATCGCCTGCTGAACTGCCCGCATGGCTTTCACAGTCCATGATATTAATGGCCATGGTTCAGTACTTCAGAGTAATTAGCTTCCTCGGGGAACGTATGTGGACAAATATTTCGTTTGAAGTTCATTGTGTGGGTGTGAAACTTGGTTTCGCGTGATATGGGAAGTAAGTAGAATGATCATAGTTCTTGAGGTTCTCAAAACGGCGGTCATGAAGAGTTTATCTTCTGGGATACAATGCTGTGTAGTCCGTTGAAAGTCAACAAAGAGTTTCGGAGGAATATCTCGCCTCCATCTTCAAGGTCGAATAATAAATCAAGCAATAAACCAGCTCGAAAGTTTGCCACTCGTTTTCAAGCTGTTTTCTTGTTTGGAATATTATTGGACCCTTAAGATGGGGGCGACATATTCCTCCGAAACGTCTGTTGACTTTCAACGGACTACACCGCGTTATATCCCAGAAGATTGGAATTCTTTTGAATGGTTGTGCTTGTGATCAGGTACGGATGGGAATATTCTGGCAAAAGCTAAAAATAAGGTAAAATTGTCCCTGTACTTAATAAATATGACGCCATGATGATGTATTGGAGAATGTAGGTACAGTTCCACCATTCTTGTTCTCAGCACTAAGTGGAGGTGATAAGTGAAAAGAAATGACAGAACGTTGGAAAAACTACAAAATTTAAAGAATTATTAAACATCATAAGGAAACGGCCTCCGTAGTCTAAAGGTAACGTTCCCACCTCATGACTCGTAGTAGGCGGGTTCAAATACTCGGCGGAGGTCGTCGAATTTTTAAGGGCGGGAAAATTCAGGGAACAAGTCCTCCGGGAGGGACTTTAAGCCGTGGGTCCCGTGTCGTAGCTTTACGGCACGTAAAAGAACCTCATATCTCCAAAGGAGGTCACTGAGCCAAATTAACGGACGTTTCCCGCCCAACAGCAGTCTCTAATACCTCTGGTAGATGGGGGAAGCATTATAGATTCCTCTCAGATAGTAGAGCCGGTCTCGCTGGCTGGGCGGGACTGAAGGAAGCACCAGTACCGGTAGGATATAGAGACTGGTAGAAATCATAGAGGGAAGCACAATGGACCAATACAGGTCTCAGTGCATGGGGAAACCCACCCTCTCCAATAACTAACTAACTAAACATCATAAGGATGGCCAAATCGCGGTGAATAAGATGGACAGTGCAGGTAGTACGCACAGGACCGAAGGGATTTGTATGTAAAATTCCGGTTGTGAAAACTGAAAGAAACAGACCTCTAGGAAGACGTGGGCGTAGATGGAAAGACAATACTAAAAGATTTAAAGTGGAACTGTGTCTTCATACTCCCATACGTCACTACTGCTCGATACTTCATTACGTAAAACACAATGTTATCACGATTATAGGTGTGACTATAGACGAGGCAAGGAATGGATAATTGGATTTATTGACACGACACGGAACTACAAGCAATTACACCACTACTGCTGATCTACACACTTCACATATCACTAGGACACGCTAAGTCTTCTCAGTCTTCCAAGTCGTATCCTGGCAACTGAGTTATAACAGTCTCACTGTTATGACAGCACACATGAAGTCTTCTTTTCAGAGCCTCGCTCTTACAACTCGTTTCTTCACAACTGAACTGCCAGCCCTCACCTAACTAAATCGTCCCCAATTGTCTTCCTTATAACCACTTTGCACAGACCGAACACGCAACACCGTTTCCAACAATTCCTCTATTGTTAGTATAGGCGGTTACCTAGTAATAACCCAGATACTGTTGACGTGTTTACAGGCCGTTACCAAGCAACGGCTACTAGTCACACTGTCACCGCTCAGCAGCGGGTCCGTAAGCCAAAGTATCTTAACTATCCAGGTTAATGAGCTAATAGTTCAGGTTTTATGTCCCTCAGATACAGGGGGTTCACTGAGTGACCCAAAGCCCGTCGGAAGATTCCCCGGACTCTTGGTGAGCTCGGTTTTCAGGCACGTTCACAGCGTCATAAGTTGAAACACCTGTATTTCGCTTATGAAGAACATGAAGCAATTTATTCCTTCATCAGCATGTGTGACAACGCACTCAGCTCGTGTCCCTGTGGACCAGAGCTGTGCAAACCGACACATCGGTGAAGAAGAATGACGACCCGTAAAATATTCAACAAGCCATCAAGTTCCTGTCTCCCTCCACCCAGTTACATCATGCTACTCGTGATGTCTGACTCTGCAAAGTGGAATGGAATTGACTCGGAAAGAAAGCTCATTACGAACGGTCCGAGGGGACAGAAGGAGAAATTGAGGATGTCAGGGTGCAAAAGTGAATTATGGTACTGTGTCATTCGCAGGATCAAAATAAGAATTGCAGATTTAGTAAAGGACTGGCAAATTTCAGGCTATTTACGTTACTATCATTTCTATAAGACAGAAAATAGGATTATGAAATCACCATTTTCTACAAATTTTTGAACCATCAGACTAATTTTCAAAAACACTGAAAAGAATGTTATGCCACTGGAGGCAATCCCAACGTCGTAGTTTATAAGGCCCAAAAATCATGAATGTTAAGACGGCGGAAGCGCCGATTTTTGAGGTTAGAGCGACACTCACTGTAACTCTTACACTGACGCGGAGATGACGTTACACTATACGTATTTTATAGGTAGAGAGGCAGGGCATTCTATCTTCTATCTATCTATGGCTCTAAAGCCTTTTGTTGGACACGGGCTCTTGAAGTACAAATTGTTGATAATTCATTGAGTCACCAGGTTTTGCAGGCCTCCACATGAGACCCGATTCTAGCGCAGGTAACGCCTAACAACGTCCTAAAGATGCATTTTATAGTTTTTTATGTTATATCGCGTGTAGTCGGGTAGCTGGGAACTGCTTCCAGTTTGCGTTTCAAGTCAGACTTAAAGATGCATTCTTAATAGGAGGTAAACAAGTAAAGCTGTCCCTGTAACAGGCCATGGAGGACATAGGGTTGTGAGACGTCGAGGCTCCCAAATATTCCAGATAATCGGCACACAAACGGCGGTGAGCTCGTCAGACTTACGGGTCGGCCGCCCTTTACCCAGGGGAAGATTCCTGGTGCTCATTTCTGTTAGAGGCTGAGTTGAACCCAGTGCCATAGTGCGGCTGGAAGGATTAGGTAAATTGAAAAAAACAAAAAAACAAAAAAAAACTCATTGACACCGGGAATCAAACCAGTGATCTTCCGGCTTTTAGCACAGTGCCTCAACCAACTACGCCACAGGGTGGAAGAAAAGATGTTGCAACACAGAAACGCAGTATGCTAGTATGATTCATAGGTTAATTAAGACGCTGTATCAAATAGATATTTCATATGCCGTAAATTTACGCAAAAGTATGAAAGTGAAATTGGTGTGAACGGAGCAAAATTAGCTTTGGTTTATGTCAGTAATGTCTACAGACATTTTCCTAGAATAAAACGTGAAGCTTTATGTCAGTATTTTTGCGGCCTCATCCGAGATTAGAACAGGTGTGACTTGCTAATACCAGTTAGAAGCAGTGTTAGTCAAGTTGGCTCTATCAACAGAAACGGGTAGATACAACAAATATTACCGTTCGTACCTAAGTAAAAATTTTCTGGTGTAAAGTAATATGCTGTGGCATAGTTGCTCAAAGCAAGAACGTTTGAGCCACAGAAACAGTCGTTGTTAGGGAACGGCTCTGGAACAACATTTGTTTCTAGGAAACGGCCGCGAAACAGACAACGGAACGAAGTCCGTTGCTAGGCAGCATATTCTTGATAAGCTAGAATAGATGGCCGGTGCTAGGAAAAGTCTCGGTAAACAAGTTCCCGCGACAACGGTTAGCATAAGACAATGAATGGTTCTTTGCGCAGGTCGTGCCAAGGAGTTATAAGGAAGAAAACTGGAACATTCGAGTCAGTTCTGAAGAGTCTGAAGAAAAGAGTCAGCTGGAAAGTAGCCGCCATTCAGAACTTGAGGGCGGAAGCTAAAGAATCTGAACTGTTAGAAGCCGTTATCAGAGAACGTTTGGTGAAGACATAGCAGGTTTGAAGTGACTTAGTGGGTGCTGCGATGATTTGTAAAGTGTGAATTTCAGAAATGGTGTTATATTTAAGAGCAGCTACGAGTTTTCTGTATACGTTGTACTTGTCTTATGAGAAAATTCATGCAGTTTACCTATAAGAACATTTTTTGTATTTATTTTCAGATATAATTTGTTTCTTGTAAGTAATTTGAAAATGTTACGCTTCATAATATATTTTGCGTGTACAGCCGTTGCTGTGCAATGACCGCGAGGCAGGCGAATAAACAACGGTGTTACGCAACCCGTTTCTTGGCACCGGATCGGCGAACACATTCCCTCAGTAACCAACACATATGCAACAATATAGTCACTGTTGGAAACAATGTTGAAAGGAAGTCTCAAATCTGAGGCAGTAAAATACGGTCGCTAGTCTCAAGGGACTCGGACCCTAGAAAGACTGCGCTGGCAAGAGCAAGTATATACAAAACACAGACCCGTCCTCTCGTCAGAGAGGGCCCCCCACAAAAACAAGACCGTAACTTTCAAATAGTAATACATATGTGGTCATGAGTCCCAGATGGGGCTAGACACCAAGATTTATTGACTGACTGACCGTCAGTCGCAATGTGATTTTGACTTTGACCCAGTCAGTTGAGAGTTGAGTTCCGCAAGGGAGGTTGAGAAGAGAGGGCGCTATAGATCAGGTGTGGGATATTCGTCGGACAGTAACGGCGTGAGCACAGAAGCTGAAGAATCTCCATTGTTGAGAGCTGTTACCAAGCAACGAGTAGTGATGACACTGCAGGCTGGAGAAGACTTAGTGTGTAGTGACCTGTAAAGCGTGGAAATGAGCGATTGAGCTGTAACTGCTTATAGTTCCGAATCGTTTGTATAAGCGGTCAATAAATCCATTCACCAATCCACAGCCGCCTATAGTCGCATCTCGAAATCGTGACATTACACAGAAACCAAATCGAGAGGAACGAGATGGATCAGAAATTTAACGGTCATGGGAAAGATGAAAAAGAGTGAAAAACATAGTCAGACGAAGTATAATATTAAAACTTATCCTAAAAACTGTAGCAGGGTTTACCCTAGATTCAGCTGGTTTAAGATGGATTCCAGGAAAGAGCTAGTTGGGTGGTGATACTGTGGAAAACATGACTTTACTGGAGCAGAGTCCAGTGGATCACAGTAGACGCAAATATGAAAAATACGGCAACGTTACAGCACAACTTAGGCTAGTCTTGTGCGAAGAAACAGGCATTTCTTTGCGTCCTTAGTATACGTGAGGAACAAAGAAGAACTCTTCTTTCTGGATATCTGGATGTAATTCTACTCGTACCGCGCTACTTTCTCATCGGAAATTCATCCCATAAATCGTTTGGTGTATATTTCTCCCTTGTTGCTAAGTAAGTCTGTAATGAGGCTCACAAGGACGTTATGAATCATCCTGCCTCCCTAAAACATATGTCTACAGCGCTGAAAGTTATGCGGGTAATTATGATATTTAGACTTCATGTTCTTCTACCGCCACAAGCCTAATTCTAGTGCTTACGCTTCAAATGAAATGGTTTTGATAGGCAGAGGGAGGCTTCTGATTTTAGGATACTTGTGCAAAGCACAGCCCACAGGTTACATTCATCTGGATGATGTTATGAAGATTCTGTAAATACATTGTTCCATTAGGTAAACAATAAATAAATTAATTATTATTAAAAAACGCTGTCAGTATCAAAATTATATTGTTGCGCGTAGAGCTGTTACTGGGTAGCGACATCGAAACAACATTCGCTGCTATGCAACAGATTCTTAATTAGCAAACATACACGTTTGTTGCTAAGTAACGCCTTATAAAAAAACACGTTCTCATAGAGATGACTGAACAACAGTAGAAGAGCTGGGTTTTCTATGTCATCCGTGAGGAGAGGTTATAAGCAAGACGAGGTTTAGAGATCAGTCAGTTGAAAGTCAGGCTGTTAAGAGAAGACTCTATGTGTGCTGCAGTTACAGTGATACTCTGAGTGTGTAATTCAGTGAGACTGTTAGAGTTACAGTGTAAAACGGTCTAGAAGCCTCGACGTCTCACAACACTATGGACCTTCAAGACCTGTTACAGGGATAGCTTTACATCTTTTACACTGAATGTGAAAGCATTATTTTCCTTTGAAACGTGGCCAAAGTAACACAGGAGTACACATCATTAACTCCCAATAATTTTGACAGTTAAACGACACTACCTCAGTTGCAGAGTAACACTGATTTAAACGCGTCACAGTAAAATTTCATCGGTGTTTTGCCATTTAGTGGCGTCTTCGTTCAGTCTGACGCCGCTTTTCAATGCTGAACGTCATGAAGGCAAATGGTCTGAAATGAACTTGCAGCAATCAAAGTGAACTTTCTACAGAATACAAGAACAGGAATCCCGTGAAAACCACGGGGATTAAGTTCCTGAAACAAGGCATTTTGTGACACCAAGATGAGACACAGGAAATCAGAATCGAAGTCACCGGTAACACTAACAAAATCGTACCAAATTTTGATTTTGGGGTTCTCAAGGTGGTGAATATGGTGGGTGCCCTAACCAGGGTTTTAATGTTTTGCAGCTAAGAGAGAAAACGAGCCAACTAAGCTCGCATCTGCTTCTGATCCTTTACGTTTGATTTACATTTCATCCCTGAAGATAGAGGCTATATGTCCTCCGAAACGTCGGGCTCTCTCCCAACAACACAGCATTACAGACAAAGAGGCCTTTCCCTTTATAAGACATGAAATATATATCTTTGTAAGAAGATATTTAAAAGTAAAATATCTCGGTCGGGACAGTGACTGCGCTAAGTGCTGGACGGCGGAAGACACGGGATTCGGTTCTGGGTAGGGGAAATAGCTTTTCTCTTCAGCATCACGTCCAGATCGTTTCTGGGACCCACCCAGCCTCATACGAGGTAGAGTCATTAAATAGGCCACAAATGGATGTAAGCTATAATGGACGTAATAGGTTTTCTGTGTGTATCACTAGATAAGAATACAGTCCAGCTTCATGGCACTCTGGGCAGCAGACGCTCATGCACATGTTCAGAAGCTGGTTTCAGTTGTCAAAATGGCGACCGTGTTTGAGGGTATACTACCGAAGAGCGCATTATATTATGAGCTTTTGTAGGCAAAAATACTCGATGAAAAGAATATTCACAAAGAAATATTTCCTGTTCACAGTGGGAAGTGTTTGTCACTCAAAGCATTTCCAACTGGATGGCAAATATTTCGCTTATGACGAATAGATTGAAATAGAGCGTGGAAGTGGCTGAGACAAGAGTCAATAAACTTCTATGATGCTGGTTTCGACGACTAATAAAGCGATCGGACAAGTGTATCAACTGTTGGTAAAGAATATGTCGAGAAATAAATGTCTTGTACAGGTTCGAATATCACATGTTATACATTTTATATCCATTTGTGGCCTATGTACTGGTTTCCCCTTGTACATCACGAGTAAAGAGGTCTGTTTCTCTGGGGATAAAGTGACAGTGGTGTGAACCTCACCACTCACCTCCATTTAATGAAGAGGTTAAGTATGGTTGAGTTACTCCTCCACTCCCAATACGTCCTCATGGACGGGATATAAGTGATATAAAAAGTAAAGGGAATACTGATCTAGCAGTTCCTACCTCCGCGTAAACAGGAACCTCTTTGTGTGGAACTAGCAGGTACATTTCCATATGTCTACAAATGAAGTACCGTGGATTCGCAAAACCAAATACCGCAGCTACAGCTACAGATGAAAACTTGCGGACTCGGAATTCACAATTGACAAAAACGTGGTTACCTGTGGAATCCTGCATTTCAAATTTGGGGTTAATACCTCAAATCTATTATAGAACTTCTACATATATCAGTTGTCCAGTGGGGTTTCACACTCACACTAGGGTTCTCAGTCTTTACTAGGTGTATCCTGGCAGTGGATTCATATTAGTCTCACTGAAGTCCAAACCACGCATGAATTCTTCTTTTCACAGCCTAATTCGTTTCTTGTCATTATTCTGCGACTGCTCAATTCAATTCCTCTGCTCCAGAGATCATATCCCGGCAGGTGGGACTTTTGAAACTCAACGAACTCTTCTCAACTGAGCTCTCCTTCATAGCTACTTTCCACAGACCACGCAGAATACACAGCCTCTGTATTGTTGAGAAGATGTGTTCACAGCACCACTGCATAGTAATAGAAGTTACTTGATCGTTTCTTGCATATTTGTTGCCGCAGGAATGTGTTTACTGAGTCTTGCCTAGCAATGAACGTCTATTCTGATTTCACTATTCCAGCTTTCGAGCATCATGTCACAATAGGAACAGCTATATATGTCATGAAGTCTAATGCAATAGGAAAGTAGCCATTGAGCTCANAGACTATCAACAAATTCAGTAGGGTAATTACAGTTTTCAGCCATGTTGTTCATATTAAAGGCAATTTTGTAGAAGATCATAAATTGACTTTTCCATATATCCGGCAAATCATTTCAAACAGGTTAAATTTCGCATGGGGGGGGAGTCCAGTTGGATCCACTCGGCACGGCGGCCACTGATTGGCCTATTGAACCTGCCCCGGGTGAATATGATGATGGAGCATTTTGTGGAATGAAGATTGGCATGGGAAACCGAAGTACTCGAAGAAAACCTACACCAGCACCACTTTGTCCACCACAAACCCCACTCGACCAGACCCGGGTTTAAACCCGGACCGCCGAGGTGGGAAACCAGCGACTAACAGCTTAAGCTATGGCGCGGCCAAGAATGAGACCCTTAGAGACAGATATCACGGGGTGCTGCGTTATATTTAGGTCTATCTCCGTATGCCCCAATTTAAATTTGAACTACTTGACCCATCTCCATGAAACTCGATACGTACGTTATTCAATGCAGGCCAGTTCAAACTTCCAACTGCGTACAGGGTGATTCTAAGTTATTGTGGGAGTTTCTGTGATCTATAATTTTCAAACCAGAAATAAAAATATAAAACTGTTTATGAAATATTAAAATGTAACTAAAAAGTTTTATTATTTATTTACTGCGGAATACGGCGAATATCTTCTTCTGTGGCGCAACAGCCCCATTTCGGGCCTTGGCCTACCTCATCAAGTCCCTCCATTCCTCTCTACCCAGCTCTGCTCTCTCCCAGTTCCTTACACCCATTCACTTCTTCGCATCTTCTTCCACCGCATCAATCCATCGCGTTCTTGGTTTCCCAGCACGTCTCCTGCCGCCTATTGTACTATATAATATTTTCTTTGGAATACGCTCCTTATCCATTCTCTGTACATGCCCAGCCCATTGCAATCTTTTAGCTTTATCGTCACTGAGATCTCTGGCTCCTTGTATAATTTGTATAACTCTTTATTATACCTTATTCTCCATAGTCCATTCTCTTATTGGTCCATAAATTCGTCTTAGGATTTTCCTCTCGAATGAACTGATGACTGATTCCTCTTTCTTGTTTAGCGTCCAACCCTCACATCCATAATAAAGCACGGGTCTTATCATTGCTTTAATCGCTCGGTGTATATCCTTTGTTCTTAAAACTGATAGTAACAAGAAATATGCATTATTCGCTAGTTTTATTCTTCTTGTTATTTCATGATTTTCCTCTCCATCTTTGTGGAATTTCAATCCTAAATATATAGTATGAAATCTTCAACTATTTCTATCCCGTCCCCTTCCATGTTAATTTCTCCAGTTTGCCTTCCTTATTATTGTTTCATATGCTTGTTTAAAATCTATGAAGCATAGATAAATATCTGAATTAAATTCCCAGCATTTGTCCATTATTTGTCTCAGGGTAAATAAATGATCTATTGTTGACCTATTGGTCGAAATCCTGATTGATATTCTCCTATTATTTTTTCTATATATGGATCCAGTCTCTTTTTTAGTACCCTTGTTAAAATTTTATACGCTGTCAGTAGCAATGATATACCTTTATAGTTACTACATGTTAATTTATCCCCCTTTTTAAATATGGGACATATAATGCTCCTTCCCCAATCTTCTGGTATCTTTTCTTCTTCCCACACTTTATTTATAATTCTGTGGAGTGCTGTTATTCCTACTTGTCCTTCTGCCTTCAATAATTCTGCTGGTATGGTATGGCTCCTCATGGTGCTTTATTTAGTTTTTATTCCTTTAATGATTCTTCCACTTCTTCCTTTGTTAGGGCTCTATTATCTCTTCCTCTTCCCCTTCGCCTTCGTCTGTATTTTCTTCTTCATTGTCCTCGTTATCTTCCATATTCTGATTTTGATTTAATAATCGTTCAAAATATTCTTTCCATGTATTCATAATCTCTGTTTTATTATTTATTAGAAGCCCTTTTGTCTCGGATAAATTCTGTTTTTGGTTTGATTCTACCAAAGGCATTTTTTGTTCTTTATTTTTGAAGTCTTCTACCATTTGCAGTAATTGGAAAGGCCAGTTTCTTTTTTCCGCAAATCTTGCCAGCTTTCCTTCTTGCTTCTTTATACGCCTCATTTCTTGCTCTTGTTGGTCTTTCCATATATTTCTTATTATTGAGGTTTATACTCTCCCTACATTCCTCGTCGAACCATTCTCTATTATCCTGTCTTTCCTGATATCCTAGAGTCCTCTCGGCTTCTGTAATTATTTCGGTTTAAAAATCTACCCATATCCCTTCTACCGTTACCTCTTTATTTGCTCTATTGTCATTAATTTATTTATTTTTTTAAATGCTTCTCTATTATCACTCTCCTTAATCTTGTCAACATTAAATTTCTTACATTTCTCATACTGCTTAGATCTTTGACAACTTATTTTACATCTATATTTAACCTGTACTAAGTAATGATCACTATCACAGTTGGCCCCTCTTAATGTTCTTACATCCAGGATATTCGTCGCAAATCGCTTCTCTATGAGGACATGTACAACTGACGATCACATTCTTACTTTATGCAAAATCTATTAATTTTATTTCATTGTGGTTGGTTGTATCATGTAAACTTTCTGTCCCAATTACTCCTCTGTATTCCTTCTCTTTACCTATTTTGGCGTTAAGATCCCCTAAAATAACCTTTATGTCATTACTTGGCATTGAATCATATGTCTCTTCCATTTGGTGACAGAAATAGTCTTTGACCTCCTCTTCCTTTTCTTCTGTATATGCGTGCACGTTCATCAACGTCATATTGAAAGAATTCATTCTAATTCTCAAAGTGAAAATTCTTTCACTTACTGGTTTAAAGTCTATTATTGCGCTTTTAAATTCTCGTTCTATTACAAAGGCTACACCAAATTCCTTATTGCCTTCTGCTTTACCACTGTAACACACAGCGTGTTTCTTTAAGTCCATGATTCCTTTTCCCAGCCATCTAATTTCCTGTATGGCTGTGATTTTTATATTGTACTTATCTATCTGCTCTAGTACCGATTTCATGGCACCCGGTTTATTCAGGGTTTTCACATTCCATGTACCTAGAGAGTAGTCCATATTCTTTGCCGATCCTCATCTTCCATTCTGTTGAGGTTTCCTAGGCTTGATTCCAAGTTTCGAGATATTTGTACTTTTTTACGGTGAGAGGTCATCAGCCTCTCGCCCAACCCCCAATCTGGAGGACCAGGGTATCTCTTTTAGTCTGGGTCATCCCCTTCGACCTGTCCGGCATGGGTGGCCCTAACAGTAGATATGCTACCGCCGACATAGCTCTCAGGGTCATTTGACCACGCAAGCCCCTCCACTACGTCAAAGTACCTGTAGAGACACCGTCGGGAGAACGGCGAATATAGCTTTTCCAAATAAAACTGGATTTGCTGGATCCTCATAACGCATTACTACAGGAAAATATATCCGTTTCGCAGATCTACACACCCTATAGATCATTGTACTGCAACACACACAGATTTTTTTCTATGTCGTCACTGATAGTTGCTTGGTAGCGGCTCCCAACAATGTCTCCTGCTCAAGTCGTTGTCGGCTCTGTAGCATCATCAATTGGTCGTCAACTGTCGTCTCTCAGCTAACTAAATCGGTCTGTCGACTAGTCGGTTAAATTGCTGCTGGCCTTCGCCAGTATAGTCATTCCTGGCATCAGGTCTCTTCAGGGTCCATGACCCAACACGTGACAAATGGTGTCAGAAGTGGGATACAAACTTAAACACGAAGACCAAAAAAAAAGAGAGAGATGGATATACGGCAGATGTTGGAACTCCTGCTGGCCAAAATAGACGCGAATACAAAGGCCATGGAAGAAAAAACAGAAGCCATCCGAGCCGAAACGAAAGCAACACAAGCAAGGACAGCCGCCATACTAAAAAGGATGGACGCCAACCAAAAGGAGATGGTGGCTAAAACCGAACCTGAAATGGACGTGAAGATCTTGGCCTGCCGAGAAACGACGGAGGCGCATCTAGGAGAAGAAAGGCCGACCTCAGTGGATAGGAAACCTGAGGCGGCACGAGAAGAGGTTCACGTGGAAGACGCCAAAATGATGCCGGTTGGAGAACCGAGGAAACGGCATAAGGACTGAAGACTGGCCGCGGAGCGCCGCTGCCAGATGAAGCAACGGACCCAGTGTCAGGATGGGTACTGAGGAAGACTGGCCGTCGCCCGCAGAGGGACGAGCCACCGTGCGAATGTGGCATGGAAAATGCAGACCGATCGGAAGATGTCCCGTCGCGCAACAGTGGCACGACGCAAGGGAGATATCGTGAAGAACAATCTTACTCAGTGAACTGGTGGACCCGGGAGGAAGCGATTGGTCGCGGCCGACAAGAAAATGAACCGCTGTGCAAATGTGACACAGCGCAAGAGACTCGGACTTCAGAGAGATCAGTTGGCGTCACGCACAAGCCTACATAAGGATGTGTCGAAAACATCACAAGAAGAACTTGAACGTGAGAGGATGACGTAAGAATTCATCAGGAAAGAGGGAGAAGTAGAACGACTCAAGGTTGAGAGAGACACAACAAGGAAACTGAGAAAGCAATTCGAGGCATGTGCAAGTGCATAAGCAGACGTGCTACACGGAATCACAACAAATACGAACATCAAAAATTGGACATTATGGAGGGGTCGACCCCCCCGAAACGGAAAAGACGAGACAGTGCACGGAAGAGGAACTGGTAACGGAGAAGTACCGGTCTCCCCGGTCTCAAAAATTGGACATTATGGAGGGGTCGACCCCCCCGAAACGGAAAAGACGAGACAGTGCACGGAAGAGGAACTGGTAACGGAGAAGTACCGGTCTCCCCGGTCTCAAAAATTGGACATTATGGAGGGGTCGACCCCCCGCGAAACGGAAAAGACGAGACAGTGCACGGAAGAGGAACCAGTAACGGAGAAGTACCGGTCTCCCCAGCAAGAATGAATGAGGAGAAAATGAAAGTGAGGAACGAATGTCAGACAAAGGAATCAAAAGTTCTGGACCATGGGAGTGCTCGGGGCGAGCACCACTGAAGGAAGGGGCAGCTGCGGTAGAATGAACACCGCAAAGGGGCGTGCGAAGAACGGCAAGAACGAATGCAGACATTGTCAGCAGAACACCAAGGAACACCTGAAAGGAACGGTAATGCATCAATAAGCTATTCTGGACGAACAGCCTTAAGGAGGGAGCAATGTCGCGTGTTATATATGTCGTCCATCCCTGACCAACGAAACAATGCCTTCCAAAAAGACATTTATAGGTTTAGCAGATCATAGTGGTTGCACGGTCTAATTCATGAACTATCTCCGCTAGAGCGCTAGGCTCGTGCTTTCAAATTCCACTCAAGGCATGGATATCTGTATTGTGGCGTTTATTTTGTGTTTGTGTTGTTCTGTGTGTATGTAAAGGCCTTGCGACGGGCTGATCCCCCGCCCAAGGAGTTCTACCTACTGTGTATAGATTAAGAAATTCAAAAAGCGGCCAATGCAGAACAAAGGGCTGTAGAGACATAATAATACTAATTTAAACTGTTAATGAACTGGAAGAACCGGTGTCCAGCTGCAAACACAGTTTTCATATAACAAACCAGAGCCCCGAAACTTTTCATTAAGTAAAACGTGAGTCTTGAACGGAATGAAAATGAATTTTCCCCGACCTATATCGTACCAACTGTCATTACAGACAGTGAGGTTAATTAACTTGCCTCCCTGGGCCTCCAGGTCAACAGCAGGGGACACAAGCACGTTCGCTTCTCCCTTTAGTGGAACTCGAGCATGAAGCAGGTGTTTGAAAACAAACAAAGTGTTGTGCAGTGCAGAGAACAGCAGCGACAGTTGTTTAGGACAAGAATATTGCAACATTAAAGCAGTGAAGGCGCGTCCTGTGACGTTGTTGCCAATATTCCGCTAACTGGAACATAAACAAATGAAGGAGTAAATATAAATACAACCCTAATAACAACTTAGTTGTTTGTTGTCAACATTAAGTATCAAATCCGGAATGCTACTTACGAACTTCTAGTGTTTATTTGGAATATAGAAATCAGCGGAGGAATGAAACGTGAAAATACTGTGATGTGTATACCCATTGATAGGCAACGGCTCACTAAACAAACTGCCGCAAAAGAAGACGCGCGGAACAATAGAATGGCATCCTTTACTAGGTAACAGATCAGTAAATATGCATTCTTGACAACAGAAGGCAGTGTTTTCTGTAGGGACCGTGCAAAGTGGTTGTAAGAAGTGTTTGACAGGACAGGAGTAGTAGAAGAAGACTAGCAGTCGAGACTAATTGAGTCTAGTCATCGGAATTGGCAGCTGCAGAAGTGGCAAGAAAGGAATTAGACGGTGCCAAGAAAACCTCGTGTGTGGCTGAAGTTACAGTGAGACTGTTTAAAATCCGTTACCGGGATGCGGCTTGTGAAGACTGAGAACCTTGGCGCGAGTGTGACGGTGAGCTGAAAGAGAATAGAATAGCGATACCCCTGTATTGCCTATACTCCCGAAATGTGTGAAGGCGCAATAAATCCAATCGTTCAATCCTAAACTCAGTCTGTAGTCACCCATACAGCTCGTAATATCAACATGCCTACTTGTACATCTTTGTAATCCAGTGTTTTTAATATAACAGTATGATCAATTCCCGCACGCTTTCTTGAAAGCAGTTGAAATTAATAACTGTCCCGACACGTTTAGATATTTGCAATTTACAAGGATGCATACTTCGTAACACAAAGGGAACTGGCTGAAAGTTGTTTCCCATGAATGTACGCAATTGTACGAAATTAAGAACAAAATTTTAAATTAATTTAATGTTAGATACCACGAGAATTAATCCGAGATAAATTACCCCCACCATCAAAATCAATAAGGCACGCGGTAGTGTAGCTGGTTGAGGCAATATCCTACAAGCCGGAAGGTCGCGGGTTCGATTTCCGATAAGGTCATTGGATTTCTCAATCTTCCTGGGGGTAAAGATTGGCTGGGCGTAATGCTGACAACCGCACAGCCATCTTTGAGCCGGTTGTTTAGAAAACTGGAAGCCTCAATGCATCAGAATCCTATGGGACTCCACGGCCCGTTACAGGGATAGCTTAACCTCAAAATCAATACATCTGGTAAAAGAAAGGTAATTTTTCCCGTGTGTTTAATTAGTTAAGCACGAGGCCATGAAGTCATACGTGAGAGTGAAGGTGTAGCACCGCAATACTTGACCTCGGCATAGATGGAGGTGAGTGGTCAGCTTTACGCCACACCACCAAAACCAATTGTGCCACAACCAAAATCGATCACCACAACACCGAAATCAGTACCCTTAAATATTAAAATAATTACACCAGACATTAATCCAAACACCTTAAGCCCCACAAGCCGCAAGTTCCCCATTTTGAGTACTGCTTACATCAAACAAATTAATTACGCTTTCTGTTCAAAAGTATGACATCACAAATCTGAATCATGAAGAACCCTATCCTTTCTGAAGTGTTAATTTCCCTCTCTGTTTTCTGAGAAAATATTTCTTTAATTTTTTAAATAAGCCGCATCATCAACGACCATTCCGGATAGCAAAAGTGTTCAGGATTATTTTGCGAATCATTTCAGTAAATTTGAGACATGAACGGTTTAACACTAAGTATGGGTCTCATGACATCGCAGCGGTTATGCTGTTCTCGGTAGCCAGACGGAACTGCAGGAGTGAGGAGGTGAGCCAGTAAAGCAGCGTAAGCAGGAGTATGAGGGAACTTTTGGTGACTTAATAGTCGCAGTTACATAACGTGTAGGCCGCGCCATAGCTCATGCGGTTAGTCGCTGGGTTCCCACCGCGGCGGCCCGGGTTCGATCCCGGGTCTGGTCTAGTGGGATTTGTGGTGGACAAAGTGGCGCTGGGGCAGGTTTTCTTCGAGTACTTCGGTTTCTCTTTCCAATCTTCATCCCACCAATTGCTCCACAATCACCCTCATCTATCATCAGGGGCGGGTACAATAGGCCAGAAGTGGCCGCAGTACAAGAGACTTAGTCCCACCCCACTAGCAATAAAGAAAAATAATAAAACGTGTAGTAGAGTAGCGTAAGCAGGAGGATTACGGGACTTCTGGCGACTTAATAGTCGCAGTTACATAACGTGTAGACTTAAGTGAAGCATACTAACGGAAAAATATTAGCCCGGGTGATTCTGACATTATGCACAACACGTGACCTGACAATTTTATACTACGGCGTGTATACCAGCTGATGGGTAACGGCCGCGAAATAAGCAACTACACAACAGCCGCTACTAGTCAGCGACCCGTAAACAGCCAGCAGAAGAAAGGTATTTTCTGTGCTATCCGTGCCGAGATGTTATAAGGACAATAAGGTAGTGAGGTCAGTACGTTGGTTGGTGTGTGAGTGAGTATATAAATTCTAACGTTGTCTTTGTGAGCTGTTGCTGTTAGAGGCTGGTAGCTGAGGCACGGGGACAGTTCTTGAAAACAAGAGTAAGTGCTTTGTTTATACTTTAAATTACCTCCCCTAGTGTCTATTAAGAGAAAGTGACGAGACAGAAACTGTAATCGGGGATATTTCTTTTGGCCATTCAAGGTCATCCCATCACCTCCCACTACCGGTCGGTACAGTTACCCCCCGTTCTTCGAGGCACATAAATAGTCTCGTGGAGGAGAAGAAAAGTGGAGGGGACTGTGAAGGAGTTATGACCTTGACAGGCCAAAAGAAATATCCCGCAAGTTATGTAGGTATATATGTAATCCCTGGATTCAATGTAGATGTATTACTGAACTGTCATCTCACGCTCTGCATAACGTTTCCGCTACTGTACATATTACGAACAGGAAGCTGAATCTACGGTGATTCCCCTTGGCTACGGTAACCATGCCGTTTCTAGAGCCCATCCTGCCTCCTGTGATATTGATACCGGGAGGGAGGGGGGGTAAAGTTGACGAAGTGTGAAGCTGATTACTCATCTACAAGCTCTGGCGTTTAAAACGCATGAATCTTTACATCCACTTCAGCAACGCTTTGTGCTAAAGCCCATAAACTTTACGGAGTATGGAGCATGTCCGTTATTAGCTTGTATCACGTAATTATTTGTGAACGCTTGGTATTCCTGTAGGATAGTCCATGTCCGGATAAGGAAAGTCTAATGACTTGGCGGAGAGGATGAAAAGTTGCATACAAGGACAAATGGGAAAAATGAAATATTGTCACGTGATTTAGAGTGACTATAGACCGGGATTGGATTACTAATTGGATTTATTGAACATTTATTAATCATAAGTAGAAGTAATTATAGCGATATCGCTAATTCACACAATCTGCAGTTCGCTACAACACACACTTATGTCTTTTCAGTCTTCTGTGTGTTCACCGTTTGACCGGTAACGGTTTTCCAACAATGTCTTCTGTTTCCGTGCTCACGTTCTTACCGGCTGGCAACTGTCCTACAACTGTACCCTATCAACTCAACTCCACTCCACTCCACTCCACTCAGTCTTCTGCCTCTAGTTCCCAGCTTGAACGGACACCATAGAAAACACAGTTACTCTGTTGCGTACCAATATTCTGTTCGTGTCTATTGACGGAGTCCGTTATTGTTGTACTCAATTGTTGCCTAGCGGACCGGACAGCCACGAGCACTTCCGTCCACATCTCTGCCTCATCACTCACTAAATATTCTACCGCTCTACGCTATACAAACTGAACACTTTGTTGCCAAAATTAAATACAGGCTTCATGCTTTTGTTTCTTAAAATGCAGCAATCTGGGAACTACAAACATGTGTCGTTCCGATATTAGCTGGACTCTCCTTGAGAAGCCGCAAGTTAGACAGCTATTCAAGAACTTGCCAGCATTTTATGGAACCAGAAGGCTCATTAAGGTGCTAACAAGAGCCGTTCACTGGTCCCTATCCTAAGCCAGATAGATCCAGCCTATACCACCCCATCCTATCTCTCTAAGATCTATTTTAATGCTACCCACTTGCCTATGTTTCGGTCTTCCTAGTGCTCTCTTTCCTTCTGGCGTTCCCAACCATATCCTATATGCATTCCTTTTCTCCCTCATTCGTGCTATATGCCCTGCTCATCTCATACTCTTTGACTTGATAATTCTAATTATATATTATATTCTAATGTTTGCGTTTTTAGGCAGCAGGCACGGGGACAAAAGCTTCTGGACTGAACGGTAGCAAGCAGGAATAATTTTATCTTCCGACCAAAATAACGGAACTGTCAGTGCTAAATTAGTCTCAGTACTTAAACACATTTCCGATGTGTTGCGTTACACCTCCTGTAACTTTAGGTTGGAATTCCAGTGTTAATGTATCTAATCATAATAATTGAGATTTGCTGTATGCACTAGCAACGCCCTACATGTCAGTCAAGCAACCTGTTCTGTTACAAAGTCCTTAGGATCTGCATAATGGTCTGTATTCCAGGGGGATTACAGCACCAACTGGTGACTGTTCTGTTCTCCAAGCCCTGAGAGGAACTTGCCCGCTAGTTGAGGGGCGTCGCAGCTTGTGGTTTAGAACTGACGGGCTAAACTGCAAATGTTATTATTCGTCAGTCAGAAGGAGTTTCACAGTGTTGCAATCCTTGCATGTGAATTGTTGGGGATTTCAGTGAACATGCGGCAATTCAGATAATATTAGCCACCCTTGTCAAAACTCCTTCATATATATGAGGGTCGTACTTAAATTCATGAGCAACAATTTTCTGTAAAGTAACATACTTTATTATTGACAAACCAAATACACTACCTCAACCTACAGACCTTCCTTTATTTTTCCACATAATCGCCACTTCTTTGTACACATTTCTCCCAGCGTTCTGGGAGTTTGAAAATTCCCCGTCTGTAAAATTCCGTTCCAGCCAACCGAAGACACTGATGCACTGCTTTCTGAATTGCCTCCCTTTTCTCAAAACGTTGTCCACGCAGCTGATCCTTCACAAATCCGAAAAGATGGTAGTCGGAGGGTGACAGATCAGGGCTATAGGAGGGGTGTGGAAGAACTTCCCACCCCATCTTTGCAATTGCTTCCAATGTGAGGCGAGCGGCGTGGGGGCGAGCGTTGTCATGCAGGATGATGATGTTTCGTCCCCGACGTTTATCGCACAATGCACCACGGAGCTTGTGCAGCGTCTGGACATAACGAGCAGCATTGATGGTTTGCCCACGTTCCAGGAATTCGGCCAGAATAAACCCCTCTGCATCCCAGAAGACTGTGCCCATCACCTTCGCAGCTGATGGCACTGCCTTTGCCTTCTTTTCTGATGGAGAATGCAAATGGTGCCATTCCATACTCTGCCGTTTCATTGCAGGCTCGAAATAGTGAAACCAGCTTTCGTCACCTGTCACAATACAGAGCTAAAAATCATCGCCTTCCTGTCGATATCTCTGCAGCAGTTCTGAGGTCAGTAACCGCGGGATCCAACGAGCACAAACTTTCCTATAGCTCAAGCTTTCAATCATATCCTTTACTGCACTGTGCCCTATTCCAAGTTTTTGGGCTATTGTGTCCACCGTCACACGCCTGTCATCTTGAATGATCTCATCCACTCTTTCCTTGTTGCGTTCAGTTGAGGCTGTTCGAGGACTACAGCTCCGAGGCTCATCTTCGATGCTGCTGTTCCCATCTTTAAAATGTTTCACCCATCTTCGAACACTGCTCGCACCCATGCACACACTTCCATAAGCACGCTGAAGTCTCTGGTGAATTTCTGCAGCAGGGATTTCCTCTTTCACAAGAAATTCGATGACAGTACGCTGGCGAAACGACATATCGTTGTCGACCATTTTGTTAGTAGTGATACTGGTCACGTGATGCAAGCTATTGACGTCACAAGACACTCAAGGTTAATACAACAGCTGGTTCCACCTACCACCGTACTCTCTTTCGTCTGCTGTTTCCAGGTAGCATGCAAAAAAAAAAGTTACTCATGACTTTCGGTACGACCTACGCATTAGGCATGTCCAACGCGTCGATCGCGGGACGATTTTTGGTCGATCCGATAGGGCTATAAGGAAATTATACGTGAAAAGCATGTAAATTCACTTGTAAAATAATATTATTATATTAAGATTTTGAAGGGAAAATACGTGTTAAAGTAGTCTGTACTTTCAATGTACGTTGCTTTTACAACAGACATCATGTGTCGTGTTATATTTACCAATATTTTTGCTTAAAGCGAGGTACTGCGATAGGAGGGGGTGGTAGATCACTGGCAGTTTTGACACTAAAAAGTTGATCACAACCTGTTTGAAGTTGGACATGCCTGATATATATCGCAGTTGGATCCCTTTGCAGATTCGCCGAAAAAAAGAACTTGGTATTTTCTTTTTGTTAGTATGATTCTTTTCGTGTTGTGCTAAGTGCAAGCAAACTGACCATTACGTAATTAGATACTGAAATTTTGAAGATAATTCACATTATAAATATTTCATACAGAATTACAATGACACCAATCAAATTCTAGTAAACTGTAAGTGGCTTACTATGTTTTTCTAAACAATACAATAAATGGACATAGAAGTAATATCCCAAAAACCAAAATGTCCTGTCTTAGGTCAGACCCTTTGTACAGGGTTTTCCATTTCTGATATAGCTGCTAGGCTGTCATAACAAGATCTTAAATTTGTGACAATTGTATATTAATAAAATTATTTTGTTTCTGGATACTATCCATCGTCCAGTTTCTTCATTTAAAAAGTACAGCGTTTAGGAGACTGGATTCTGTCTCCGTCTTCAGGTGGAACCTACTGAGTTGGGTCCAATCGATAGAACTAGTCCCTATCTCCGGACACATATACGAACTCAAGATAGCGTTACAGGCCAAGCAGAGCACAATCAGCCTGTGAGACCTAAGACAAAACATTAAAATTATAAAAGAAAAAGCACGCATGAGGTCTAGCACCTACGTCCATGCACTATTTCACGGCTCATGCGTGTGGAGTCTCTTAATGAGTTTACTGTTCCTGTTAACTCCCGCAGATGTGCAGATGTCCGGAGATAGGGACTAGCTCTATCGATGGGACCGCAGCGGCTCCGGTCTAGAACACCGAAATTAACGACCGTGGGGATTCGTTGCGCTGACCACATGATACCCTCTATCTGCTAAAGTTGGCACTAACTTCGCCGACAGGGGGCGGTCGCTCGGTCGGTATAATTCGCTTGCGGACTACAGGACACGGGGTTACGGGAATCATTGGCGGTTTCCACGTCCGCTACCTTCAACACTACATAATATCTCTCTGTTTTTGAGTGAAGTGGGCTTGATTGAGGAAAGAACATAGCTCATTATTATACTATGGCTCTACAGCCTTTGTGGACCTTGGCCGTTTTTTCAGTTTCTTAATAGATACACAGACTGTAGGACTCTTTATACGAGCGATCAGCCCGTCGCAAGCCTGCTACATACACAAAGAACAATACATACACAGAATAAACACACATAGATATCCGTGCCTCGAGTGGGTTTCGAACCCATGATCTCAGCGCTCGAGCGAAGGAAGACCGTTCATGGCTTAGACCGCGCACCCACTGTATTCGGCGAAAATAGATCACTAGGGGTTGGAAACAAAGTGAGGAGGAATATGACAGGACATGTAAAAATAAATGATGCGGAAGGAGAATTACGTAAAGAGGGAATTCAGTGATTAAACTGAACGCACAATATTGATACAAACCTGAAAGCCATTCCGATGAACAGGGTCTCTGCTGACAGAAAAAGAAACGAGTATACGCTCTGTATATAATCAAATATGATCGTACTTAATATTTTGAAAATAATAACAAATTGAAATACAGCAACACCCCCCTAAGAACTGGGAAATATGTCTTTCAATAAGAATATCGTCACGATTTTAGTGACAACTACAAGTAAGGACTGTGGTATAATTGTTCTACACACTTCACAAATCACAATACGACACATTGGGTCTTTTCAGTCTGTTACAGTCCTCTGTGGCTGTTGCTGGGTAGCGAATTCCAACAGCGGACGTTCTCCTTGCTCTGGGTTCCCGAAAGGTCCCCGTGCCTCAGCTGACATATTCTCACAGAAACGGCACACAACTACTGAACCGCAAAGGTTATTTAACTAACTCACTAATTCACCAACCAACTGACTCCAATCTAGTGACTGACTCTCAATAAATATCCTGCTTGTGACATATCGACAAGGACCGCATAGAAAACACCGCTCCTCTGTTACTGTTTCCAATAGTTGCCCTGCAAATATGTTCCTTTGCGAAGCTGTTACTTAGTAACGGCTGTTGTAGGACTACGCCTTTCGTAGTCGTTGCCTAACAACAGGTCTACATGCCACAATATATTAAGAAAGCGTAAAAAGGAAAAAGTAGGAAAACTACAGAGTAGAAATCTTATTGCCTGCGATATATAAATTGCGGAGTCACGCATAACAAAATGTTAATACAGATCTGGTATATGCAGTTGCTTAAATTCTGCTAACTTAAAAGTTATGAGACATCAATTAGATTTTATTGTAAACATAGACTCCACCACCGAAGCAATGTGTAAACGTGTTAGACACTCACATCCATAAACAAAATATCAATTATGTATCGGAATTCCATTAGGCCTATAGATCATATTGTTGTATATGGGTCTACAAGAGATGTATTGCATATAATGATGATATTAAATTACCTGTAGAAATAGGTACAAATACCAAGGTATTGCATATAATTGGATTATTTTAACAGAATATATGTATAAGCTGTGTAAGCTGTATTCTTCCACAAAAGTGTCAGCCGGCCGGATATCAATTGAACTTGTGACCCGAGACACTACGTCACATTTGGAGTGAGGGCCCGCACAGCGCTGGGAATAATACAGCAGCCGAGATTGAAGTTCAAGTGACTACTTTTGTAACCATATTTGGGCATAAACCGGGACTCAGTCTTTAATTGTAGTATAAAACCCCAAGGACTGACGCCCCAAATGCTTTTAGAACATTCAACTAGCTGAGACTACTTGTATATCAGTCTAATAGTCGGTACTGCCCGTAGCTTAGGCAGATAACCACTTCTACGTTTCCAGCAAGATCCTGTAATACATTTGTTAGTAATAAAACTTCATTTATATTACAACTGCTGAGAGGTACAACCCATTCTGCCTCCCAATGGATCCGCTCGCCCAAGGCCAACCTTATCCCTCAACCGCGGGATACAACAATATACCTCATCTCTGACCATGGAAACAGGTGTCCCATAAATTTAGAATCCAGGTCCTGCAGTTTACAATTTCCGCAGATGTGAGGTATGGGCAGGATATTAGGACGGAGGTGTGAACTGGTTCTGCTATGTGAACGGCAGTCAGAGAGCAGTTCCGCCAATGGTGGCGTGCCGCCTCAAAGCCGGAATATCTTAGTCCATTTCTATACGACGGATTGTTAAAACACGTGGCCGGGACAACAAGCTGGAACAGAACATTGCTGAGCAACGCTCGGTAAACACTGCCTAAAGCCGGAATAGTGGAGCCAGACATTGAACTATCCATTTTGCTAGATAAATATTCATGGATGTTTCCGAGAAAACGGATACATGAAATACCGTTAACACGAAAGAAAGAACAGAACTAGGGGAGTTCCCGCGGCACAAAATACACTAGCTACCGGTGCACAGAACACGTGATACGGAACTGTTGAGAAAGGGGTCTTTTAGGCCGTCCGACTGATGAATATAACAGACCAAACAGAACAGGCCGAAAGACAGACCGGAGAACAGAGCAGAGGAGAACGGAGTAGAGCTGATAGCAGAAATAAAACAGCTCAGCTAAGAACCAGGAGACGAGAGAGACTACTGAGGTTGCATCGCCTGGAAGGCGTTATTTCAGAGTGATTGTAATTGTAAAAACTTTATCCAATAAGTAGCTTCACCTAATCCGCAACCCATTAATTTGGCCGCGCCATAGTTCAAGGGGTTAGTCGTAGGCTTCCCACCGCGGCGGTCAGGATTCGATCCCGGGTCTGGTCAAGTGGGATTTGTGGTGGTCTAAGTGGCGCTGGGGCGGGTTTTCTCTGAGTACTTCGGTTTCCCCTGCCAATCTTCATTCCACCAAATTCTCCATCATCATAATCACTCGGGACAGGCTACAATAGGCCAATCATTGGTCGCCGTGCCGAGTGGACCCAGTTGGACTCCACCATCCACTAAGCGAATTAAAAAAATATTAATTACTTGTCGCGTTACCAAGATATGTGACAATAATTTTTAACAGCTGTGTCAAAACTCTAATGTTGCTTGTGGTTCCAGGCTTATGGGACAGTCTGTAGAATTACCATTATTACAACACAAATAGTGACATTTCTATATACATAAATTTTTAAAAACAAGACTTAAAATACACAAAATCGAAATAAGAAAAATCCAGAAATGTTGTATTGGAACCCAGGTACTAAGGAAAGTTGCAACTGAAGGATTAGATGTAATAGAAGGGCGTGTTGTACCATGTTTACTGGATACTAAGAGACTAAATCACAAACTAAATCCAGATATCAGAAAGACAAGGTGTACAATATTACTAGAGTTCCTTATTGCGAATGTGAAGAGCTGTTCCTTAGCAACGGCTGTTGTATTATTGCCTGTTAACACAGCTATTACTTGGCAGTGAGTCTACATGTCACAGTATACCACGTATATTGGCTACAATAAAGCATAGGACAAAAGCAAAGAGGATACCAAAGAAGGCTCTGCATTATGAATCACTCGGACGAAGAAATGCTACGCCCTTAGGGCGAGACGTACAGTTCAATTACACTTGGAGGGTTTAGGTAGAGGCAGCTGAGCCTAACGCTGATGATGGTTTCAGCGAATGAAGAAAACACATGAACGCCACTGAGGACTTTTCGAGCTGGTTCAGGGGTGGACAGAGAGATACATTGCCGATCACAGTGGCTTCACGGTCTGAGACATGATGTGTCTTCGCTGGCTTAAACGCTGGGATCGATTCCCACTCAGGGCAGGGATGTCTGTGCTTGTTCATTCTGTATTTGTGTTGTTGTGTGTGTAGGTAGCGGTCTTGCGATGGGCTGATCCCCGTCCAAGGAGTCCTACAGACTATGTGTAGGATTAAGAAACTGAAAAAGCGTCCAAGGTAAAACAAAGGACTGTAGAGCCATAAATAGATGAATGGATGGATGGACGGACGGACAGACAGACAGAAATACAGATAGATATAGATAGATAGATAGATAGATAGATAGATAGATAGATAGATAGATAGATAGATAGATAGATAGATAGATAGATAGATAGATAGATAGAGGGACATGTTATGTTGTTAAAACTAGGGAGTCTTGTGTGACAAAGTTCCAGAACTGTAGCACATTAAGTGTCTAAGTAAAAAATAACAATAAACACTACCGGCTGGAAACGTCGCGACAGAACGTTGTTTGTTACATGACACGTACACACCTCATCAAGCCCTTGAGTATATTTCGTTTAACACTTCATTAGACCGCTTCTGACATTATTTTTCCTTCAGTTACATTTCGTTACAGAACCTACTGTAAACTTACAATGCAGCATAAAAATAATTAAGTAGGTACTCGTCCTCAAACATGAGACATTAAGATTTCAAAAAAATATCATCCTTGTACAATTCCAGAGGTTGATGGCAAGATTAGTTAAAAATGTCTTCGCACAGGGAACGGGCATGTAGCAACAAGTCGTGCATCTTGCCAGTTATTTAAACTACTGAAAACGTGGATGCATATTTAAATGGACAATTTCTATTTTAGTAAATATGATTTCCATGGGTTATTCTAGACCCGGTGCAATGTAGACAAGTGTGACAGTCCAGGCAAATATTCGACTAGAACTTCTCTGCTCTTCTGCCGAAACTTGGCAAGCCACCATAACCTCATCGTGTTTCAAAAACATCCGCCTCGTAACATTTCGTTCTGAAACTTGTCTTTCATTACCGACCTGAAGACGTCCCCGAGGCAGGACCCTACCCCAGTGGAACCCCTCCAGGGGCATCACTTGCCACCAATGTTTCCAGATTACCCACAGATATTATTCTTCGGGATTTAAGAATTCTCGGGCATTTGCGAAATCATGAGTTATTCCTTATTTCTCGTAACATTTTATTTACGAGTTTTCAAATAATAATGAGTGAATCCATATAAATAAAAAAGTAAATGTTGATTGTTTTTTATTATTGGGTAAAACTAAAAGTCTCAGAGGTTTCTGTAAAAAACATATAATAATAAATCGGTGGTTTATTATTATTACGAACCAATATATTGTGACAAGATTATATAATTGAATAACACGTAAAAATGATCTCTACCTGATATGGACATTTGATAATAAAAATATTAAAGGGAGGGAAGATTAATATAAAATAAATGCAAAAAAAAACATTTTATAACATTTAAAGATAATATCACAATTTGGGAGCATGCGGTAGCGTAATTGGTTGAGGCACTATGCTACAAGCCGGAACGTAGCGGGTTAGATTCCCGATGAGGTCACTGGGTTTTTCAATTGATCTAATCCTTCCAGCCGCATTGTGGCCATGTGGTCGACTCAGCCTCTAACAGAAATGAGTATCAGGAATCTTGCAGGGGGTAAAGGGCGGCCGGTGCGTATGGCTGACAACCTCACCGTCATCTATGAGCCGACTGTCTAGAAAACGTGGGAGCCTCGACATCTCAGAATACTATGAAGCTCCATGGTCTATTACAGGGATAGCATTACCTTTTTTTTTACCTAACCAAATATTTAATATTTAAAAGTAACCATTCTTAAATGAAATTTAAAACACTGAAATCATTAATTGTCCTACCCGATAATCTTGATCTTTGTTTCGTGAGAAATATTTCAGAAGCAGAAAAATTTGTTTCACTTTGCGTTGACGTTGGTCGACTTGTTAAGAGCACGCCAGTAAGTAGCTCCAAGTCCCTGTTCCCGGATATGTCGACCTTGTCCTTCGACTCCGCGTGTCAGCGTTTCCTGTTCTTGTTTTTGATTTTAATTCGGCAGGAGAGTTATAATATTTTTACCCACCTTTTCCCCCGATTTCTAATCTAATTTTTCTCGGGGTTCGGGAAAACACACAAGATTGCCGAGACATACCAGGAAGGAATTCCAGCAGGGAAAACTACTTGTCGCTTCCCTCCATACCTTATGCCCGGAAGCACGAGACAAGACAATACGGCTCACGGTTCGCACACGAGAAACTGAATGTCTCACCCCGAGCGTATCTTGTCCCGAGGTTCGGAAAAAAAAATGGGTAAGCTGTTTATAAAACTCTTGGGCTGTAGAAACGTGTAAGGATAAAAGGGGACATGACCATCGTTACTCTGTGGAAGTATACGTGGTATATAGTAAATCACATTAGAAAATATGTATAATAAAGATGATAAAGTAACGCTCCAAATTAAAAAAAAAAGCAAGCATCGTGTATGTTACGAGGGAGAGTCAGTATATAGGCCACAAATGGGTATAAAACGTAAAATGTGTCATATTCGAAACTGGGAAAGAAATATTTCTCGACATGTCCACCAACATTGATACACCTGTCCCATTGCTTTAGCAGTGCGCCGAAACCCGCAGCAGAGAAGGCTTTTGACTGCTGTCTCAGCCACTTCCGCACCTGGTCTGGCATCTTCTGCGACTTTCGAACGTCCTTGAAATAATTTCTCGACCCAGTTATGGACCGCTTTACTCGACAAACACTCCCACCGTAAATATCGATCATTTAATTATAAATATCGGTTGCATTGTGCCCTTTTGCTCATAAAAAACGCACAACAGATCTGCTCCTCGGTAGTGCAATAATCAAGCACATTGTCATTTTGGTTACTGAAACCAGTCTCTGAACATGCGCAGACGTGTCTGTTACCTAGACTGTCATGAAGGTGAACTGTCCTGCACTTTTCGCATAAACTCGCATTAAAGCATACTTCAGTGATATACAGATTTTCAAGTTTAATCCAATTCGCCTATTTTATAGACACCTGACACTGTTGCCATTTCACGCCATATTAAACATTTAGAGATATCGACAAACCGTGCAGGGGAGAGAAGTGAGGTCACAGTGAAATTGAACATTTCTGGTTACATAAAAATGAGTTTCCCCCCCCCCCCCCACTTACTCTAATTTGTATAAGTTGATAAACTTTGTTGATAAGCTGCTCTGCTGGATATTTTAGCTTAGACGACAATAAGTCTAGACAAGAAGGCTCTATCCATTTCATTATTAAAAATAATCGATATTACAGCTTGCTGTAATTGGTGACTGAAGGACAAGTGCTGACACTTGACCCACTTGTGAAGGTGCTGCAGCCATGCGGAAGCCTGTCTCACTGAACCAAAAGACTGATTTTGTATCTGACAACAACAATGTGAAAGTAAATAAAGTTCTGCTAAATTTAAAAGCAATCAAGAAAATAATGAATCTCATGTAATATTATAATTTGAAAATAATTCGGAGAAGGAAAAGTAAATATGAGATGAAACAGAATGCGATTATGAATAAGAGAGGCCACTAATAACGACCCGCATTTCCCTTCAGAAGATGATTTGGTCGCTCTTGAGCGTTTGAAGAGAGAGGACGTAAACATAGAAGCTCTAGTGAAATCGTGATTGTGAAAGCAAGACCTCTAGTGATACTGCTGAATAGAGCAAACGAGCAAGGAGGGAATGGAGACGTCACAAGTGGAATATCAACAAAGCATGCAAATGCAACCACAACACCCACAACAGCCGATAACAGGTACGCAGATGCAGTACGTAACGTACAATCAACAATACCCACCTCTAGTTACTAACCCACTGACAGCACAGCAAACAACAGGCTACGTTTATAGTATCCAGAATGTAACACCCACCAATACAAACACCTATACACCCACAGCATATGAGCCACTAAGCGAAGAAGAAATCCTAGCAGAAAACACAGCCGACATAAACAACAGCAAGACATGGCAAATCATAAAAAAACGAAAACGCTTCAGCAACAAACCACAAATAGATACCGGCTTTAAACTAGACATCAAAAACCAATACCAAGAACTCCAAACTGACGAGATTACAGGAATGGCAGACGACAACCCAACAACTTCTGAAACAAGCAAGATTCTAACCAAAGAACCCAAACCACCACCAATTTACATACATGGCGTAACAAACTACAGAGCAATGGTCAACAATCTGGCAATAGTTGTTTCAAAGGAGAACTACCATACTAAAACGACAACCAACAACACAGTAATAGTCTATCCCCACAAACCTGAAACATATAGACGACTAATTAGCCACCTCCGGGAAAACAAAATAATCTACCACACATACCAACTAAAACAAGAACGGGCATATAGAGTCGTCATACGGGATATACACCCCACCGTCTCGCCGCAGGAAATAGCAGACGAACTAAATGCCAAAGGGCACCAAGTTCGGAACATCGTTAATGTAAGGCACAGAGTAACCAAAGAACCACTGCCTCTGTTCTTTGTTGACCTAGAGCCAAAAGTAAACAACAAAGAAATATACGATCTTCAATTCATATACAACACCAAAATAAGAGTCGAACCACCAAGAAACCGGAGGGAAATAGTGCAATGTACCCGCTGCCAGGAGTACGGGCATTCCAAATCCTACTGCAATAAACCGTACTACTGCGTGAAATGCGGCCAACAACACGATTCGAAAACATGCACAAAAACGCACGACACCCCAGCTACTTGTGCGCTGTGCCAAGGCAATCATCCCGCCAACTACAAGGGATGCACAGTATACAAAGAACTAATTAATGCTCGAAATAAACGCACTCCAAGACAAAATATTCCACAGACAAACCTTCTGGAAAACAACTCGCACACAATCCTATCCCAAGGCATGAATATGCACAACAGCAAGCCAACCAACGCGCTGCCAACCTACGCACAAATAGCAACTCCAAGGGGACCCAACAACAATAATGATCAGGACAACCACTTCGCTACCTTCCTAATAGAATTCAAAAACATGTTCTCCCAACTTCTGCAACAGAATAACATGATATTAACAATGCTCACGACCGTCATTAACAAGCTAGCGAAATGAAACACCAATCCCTACGCATAACAGCCTGGAATGCCAATGGGATAACCAACCACATCCAAGAAATTATCCTGTATCTAAATATAAACAAAATAGACATACTCTTAATCTCAGAAACTCATGCTACCAATCGCACATATGTAAAAATCCCCTACTACACAGTCTACTTTGCAAACCACCCCGACAACCAAGCCCATGCAGGGGCAGCAGTCATTATCCGGACAGCACTAAAACACCATGTACTCCAGCCATACATATCCAGCAAAATACAAAGCGCTAGCGTCAAACTCCAATTATCTCATCGACCCGTCACGATAGCGGCAGTCTATTCGCCTCCACGACATTCAATCGCAACAGAAGAATACAAAGCGTACCTAACCTCCTTAGGCCACCATTTCATAGCCGCTGGAGATTGGAACGCCAAACACACAACATGGGGATCGAGACTCACGACACCGAAAGGAAGGAACCTCCTCAAAGCAATGACCCACCTAAACATAAAGCACCTATCAACAGGAGAACCAACATACTGGCCCACTGATAAAAAGAAAATGCCCGACCTACTAGACTTCGCACTCACGAAAGGAATCGCCGATACCTACGCACAGATCGAAAGCAACCTGGAGCTAGCCTCAGACCACAGCGCCGTCACCATAACCCTGAGTGCCGACCCCATACTGAAAGATATAATCCCCAAGCTATGCACAAAAAACACTGATTGGAATAAATTCGGGGACATCATCGACAGCAACATCAACCTGACACTAAAACTCAAAGAACAAAATGAAATAAATGAAGCAGTCCAACACTGGACAACAACCATACAAAACGCGGCGTGGCATGCAACACCCGACGTAAGCACAAAACCCTCGCGAACCCACAACATCCCGCTGCAGGTTAGGAAAATGGTAGCGGAAAAAAGAAAAGCGCGAAGAACGTGGCAACGAACGCGGAATAAACAAGATAAAACCCTCCTAAACCGTCTCACACACAAACTACGCTCGGTCTTAACGGAAACCCGAAATGCCTCTTTTCAACAATACACCTCAAGCTTAGCACCTGAAGACAACTCGTTATGGAAGGCAACGAAAACTCTCCGGAGACCGACAGTAGCAACCCCTCCAATCAGACGCACTGACGCCAGCTGGGCTAGAACAGACCCTGAAAAGGCTCAAGCATTTGCACACTATCTCGAGACAGTCTTCACACCCCTACCTACGAACGCCGTGGACGACGAGACGGAAATTAATGCTTATCTGGATATGCCATGTCAAACTGACCACTCGTTGAAACACATCTCCCCAAGGGAAATAATGCAAGAAATCAAAAACATCAAACCCCGCAAAACGCCTGGGTACGATCTCATCACTGGTGAAGTCCTCAAGCACCTTACCAGGAAGGCACTGGCGCTGTTAACAGCCATTTTCAACAGTATGCTTCGACTAGGCTACTACCCCGTACAGTGGAAATTTGCACAAATAATCATGATTCACAAACTGGGCAAACCTGATACAGAGATCACATCTTATAGGCCCATTAGCCTTCTGCCTATAGCTTCCAAAATATTCGAAAGACTCCTCCTCAAACGAGTCACAGCCATAGCACCCATATCAACCTTAATACCTAACCACCAGTTTGGATTTCGGACAGGACACTCAACAGTGCAACAGTGTCATAGAGTGGTGCGATACATCACGGAAGCTATCGAAGAAAAGAAAGTGTGCGCAGCCGTATTTCTAGACATCCAACAAGCATTTGACAAGGTGTGGCACGCAGGCCTACTTTATAAAATCAAAAAGAGATTACCCAACCAAATATACCTCTTGCTGAAATCGTACCTCTCCGAAAGGTCTTTCCAAGTTAGAATAAACACTGACGTTTCAAGCATCCGCAACATAAACTCGGGAGTACCGCAAGGAAGTGTCCTGGGCCCATTCCTATACTTGATATATTCGGCTGACCTACCAACCACCGGCAACACAGTATTGGCCACATTTGCTGATGATACGGCGATACTCACAGCGAACCATAACCCGATAACTGCCTCCGCAAACCTACAAAACCACATAAATCTCCTACAACAGTGGTTCCACAAATGGCGCATGAGCATAAACAACGAGAAATCAGTCCAAATCACCTTCACCAATCGCCGAACCACTTGTCCGCAAATAACAATCAACAACAGGAACATACCAATCAACACCGAGGTCAAATACTTAGGTCTTTACCTAGATCAAAAACTCACGTGGAGGACTCACATCAAAAAGAAACGCCAACAGTTAACGCTGAAAGAGAGACAGCTGCGCTGGCTGCTAGGAAAACGCTCGCAATTGTCCCTGGAGAACAAAACCCTGTTATACAAGGCAATCTTAAAACCTATATGGACCTATGGCATCGAGCTCTGGGGCTGCGCTCGACCATCCAACACCAAAATCCTCCAAACGTTCCAATCGAAAACACTACGAAGAATCACAGGCGCACCATGGTACGTAACAAACAGAACTACCCACAACGACCTCAACATACCCTTCATCACGGAAGAGATCAGAAAACATGCCACCAGACACCGTACTCGGATAACAGGACACGAGAACCCGCTAATCGTTGAATTAACGAAACCGCACCCAGCAGCAAGACGACTGAGGACAACCTGGCCAGAAGACCTATATAACTAAAAGGTAGAGTACTGCCACTGGGCAGCTGCCGCCTTCACGACATAAGCACCCATCACATTTGCTTATTACTTGCAGTGTCAAGTAGATTGTAAATTGACATTAATGGAAAAAAAAAGAAAGAAAGAAGATGATTTGCTCGAATTTCGGTTCAAACACGGGCTGTCCTAACTGGGGATTTATGGTTTCCGTAAGGTCCTTACTCACGTATCTATTTGCAAAATTAAAGGTGAAGAAAGGTAAAGATATCCCGCTACCTTCCGGCTTGTACCACACAAATTAATAGCGGTTAGGACATCGCACAGGTTGATGTAGAGGTAACGTTCTAGATTTGTGCTCCATAGATATTTGTTTCGAACCTCGGCCCAGACACAGGCTAACCTGACTGACGTATTTCGTGGTATCTTAAATCCCTTCAAGCAAACGCTGGGACATTGTCTAGATTAAGCAATATCCCTCCCTTGTAAATCCTTTTGCAACTCATTAGTCACCAATTATCATCATATTCGAAGCTATGTAGAAACATGAGGTATCAACAACATCGTAAAATATACCATGTTCTTTCATTAATAACTGGTTTTTCTTCGGTTTTTTAAAGACGCTTCCAGAGTACACGTGTCGGATGGTAGGATAACTTATAGTCTGCAAAGCGCCGTGACACAATCAAGCAACTAGCCCAGCATTTTCTTGGAGGGACTGAGAAATCCTACGTAAATACTATGTCAGGATATCTTGTATCCCAGTTGAGATTCGAATCGAGTACCTACCGAACACATACTGTCATGTGTATGAGTGTCTACAGACGGGGTTTCGATTGGTAATTGTATTTACTGAACTCATACAGAACGTAAGTACAAGTAACTATAGCGCTCTACTTAATTCACACACTCTTTAGTTCACTACAGCACGCATTAAATCTTTTCAGTCTGTTTCATCTTCACCGGTTGTCGTCTGATAACGGTTTCAAAGGCACTAACTTCCTCATCTCCCTTGTCCACGCCCTTACTGGCCGGCGACTGTCTCCAAACTAACTAAACTCAACTCAAAGTCAAAGTCACATTGCTACTGATGGTCAGTCAGTCAGTCAGTCAGTCAGTAAGTCTTGGTGTCGAGCCCCATCTGCGGCTCATGACCAGATATTTATAACAGTTTGACAGTTACGATCTTGTTTCTTGTGAGGCACCCTCTCTGACGAGAAGACGGGCCTGTCTTTTGTATATGCTGCTGGCCCTTGCCAGCGCAGTCTTTCTCGGCTCCGAGTCCCTTGGTAATCGCAATCATATTTTACTGTCTCAGATTTGGGACTTTCCTTTCGTCGCTTCCTATGACTCATAGGTTCGCAGTGGAGGCATTCGACCCCGCCTTCACACGGGTGACTAACTAAACTCTAGACTTGTCCTCTTTATAATACCTCGGCAAGGACCATATAGAAAACACCCCTTCCAACATTTATATTGTTGGGTCACACAGATGTCGCACGGACCGCGCAAAGAACACCTCTTCTCAGTTAGTCGATTGGTTCGTGTTATAAATCTGTTGCCTAGCAACGGGCATCGTTTACAGAGTCATAGCTTAGCAACGAATATACATACTACAATACGTAGGGCGTTACAGCTAGATGTAACTGTTCGTTAGAGGATGGGAGCGAAATATTTGTTGAGTTTCAATTGGTTATGCGGTGTAATAATCTCTTTACATGTTCGGTATTTTAATCACTATTAACTTTTACTTTAAAAATAGATATATGGCATGCTCCCAGGATGGACAGACGAGGATCGCATACTTAATTTTGATGCGGAAACCCCTTTTGGAAAAAATTCGACATGAAAGCGGAGAAAGGAATGGAAACTCCCCACCATTACCTTTGATCTCTGGAGCACAGATGACAACGGTTCAGGTTGGCCTTAAATGACGATGTTTTGTGCAGAACAACCGGCTTATGTTACCGTGGAGTTGGTTATGGTCATGCGTTCTGACATTCTGACATTCATTTTGAGCATATCGGCATACATATGAAGCATAAATTTAGAACTCCTCTCCTGTACAATAAGCAGGCCTACAGAATTGGCTAAGACGTTGGCGCAGGACATTATACGTAGCTTTACGAATTTCCATTTATTGCTCAGTGGCCGACATGACGTTTAAAGCGGAAGGACTCTTCTGGTTGCCATGGATACGGCTTGGAATTGCATCCACTTCCTTTCTCGTCTTGTCACGTATAAAATATTCAGCACTGCAAGTATGCTGTATATTCACTGTACCTTGGAGGAAGAGTTAGCACGATGGAAAAACATCGAGAAAGGGTCAGATGGAAGGGAGAAATAAGCGTAGAAACGACCAATGGGAGAACGAAAAGATAGCTCTGAGTACAGGTCGACTGTTACAAACTGCAACATACTTTCAAGACATGGTTTTCTTCTGAAAAATAAAGTTTTCAAGCGAAGAAGAAAAAAAATTATTATATATAAATATTCCCCCTCGTTGGTGTCTCCACCTTATCGTGGTGAGGGGGTTTGAGTATGCCAAGGACCCTGAGAGCTATACCAGTGGTAGCGTAGCTACTGGCAGGGCCTCCCTTGCTGGACAGGTCAAAGGGTAGGCATCAGACGAAGAGAGACACCAAAAACTGATGCCGGAAGCAGCGTCATCAGCAGCGACTTGAAGCACAGAGCAAATGATGCTCGAGATGGTTCAAGTTCGTATAGCAACAGGCGTGACCAGAGTGGTTTGAACGGCTGCTGTACTGCGATGTGGAAAGCAAATGGAAAAACTACCACATTATCACTTTTCCTGGATAGTCTCTTTCCAAAAACAGAAGATCGCATTAAGTGGAGGAACTGTTTTGGAAGAGACTGTGGACCTGTCGTCTGACAGATTACTGATGAATGAATGAATATAAATATTAAAATAATTTACGGCAATTTGAGAGAAGCATTGCATTCTGTCAGTAAAACAAGCCTATTCATTATTCTGTTACTAGTGTTAACACTGGTCGAAAATACAGCGATAAGTTCATTATTGGTTATATAAGCTGTCGTACTATTAACTTCCCTGTTATTTCCCCTACTGCGAGTACTTTACATATTATCATATGATATTGTGACATGGACGGCGCAACGCTCGATAAACACCCTCTCTCCAGCAGTGACGTAACATCATCGGAGCAACTGCCGCTGCTACGGTAACAGGCCAGTCAACACTCCGTCCCCTTCCCCCGCGGTGACGTAACAGGGGCACCACGGTTACTACGCATCAATAAACAACTCTCGGCAGTGTTCCCCAGCAATGCCTGTAAACACGGCATTTACGCAACAGTGAAACGATGTGGGTTTTCCGCTGTCCGACTGAGGGTTTATAAGAGTTACTAGAGAGGGAGTAACCAGTCAGTTGCAGTCTAACATTCGCCGGGGTGAGTTGTATCGAGTGCACGGCAGTGACTCCAGCAGGAGAGGTAATTGTGATACTGCCGATGGCATTAATTGTGAATTGTATGAATGTACGAGCGAACGTGCAATAAATTCGCTAGATCCAAGACGGCGTGAAGTTATGTGTCGCGTGACCTACCCAAAACGTGAAAATATGTTTAACGATATTTGCCACATATAACACGCACAAATGACAAATTCTAAAGAGTCTACTGTGTATAGTATGTTACACTTAACATATTCATATCACATGATAAACTGAACAAAAGACTGTTGTTCTTGTTACATTATAAAACTTGTGTTCATTCAATTTTTCAACCTAGAGAGTTGGTTGATACGGTAACCCCGAAATTATGTAACGACAATATTAAATCTCGTGCTCTCAAAACTTGACTCTATGTAACAGTATAAGGATATTTATAGGTTAAATATTTCGACACAAGAAAACCGTGTGGAGGCGGGTTGGAATACCTCCATTGTATCCCTACGAGTTGTAGGATGCAATGAAAAGTGAACCCTGTGCTTGGGGTCATAACTGGATCACCCTGTTCCTGGCGGATATAAACACGGGGATCTGACCCTCCAGCTTCAGGGAGTCTCGAATGTGAGCGAGTAAAATATTGTCATGAGTCCCGCGGCACTCGGACCTGAGAATGACTGCGCTGGCGAGTGTAATTGTAAGTGATAGACCCATACTCTCGTCAGAGCGAATGTTGCATAAGTGCTATAACCGCAAGCGTTCAGTTGGAAAAAATCGCTGCTCGTGAGTCTCAGTGGGCTTGTCGCCAAGAAATCTGATTGGCGGTAAACCCCCAATCGTAAAGCAAACCTAATTCTGACTCTGACACAAAATATTTTAAACTCAGTTCTAAATACTTCCTGCAGAGCGCATGAGAGAATGCATGTTTAGGTTTACAATATAAAATAGCGCGTTAAAATATCGTGTAGATTATTTTTGATATAGTCTTTCCACACAAACCATTCATTTACTTAAATTGATTACACATACAATAAAAATGAATTCTACTCAAGAAAACTGTATCTTTTCTAACTCACTTTGTAGTCCACGGATTGCTTAGCTAGTTTCCAAAACAGACTTATATGACATGCCGCTTAGGTCTTCAAGTTCCACTGTCGTTTACTCTACAACTCTACGCTACTCTACACTAGCAATTGTAGTGTGCACTCAAACAACTCTCACAGATCCTTAAGCCTCTTCTGGAAAAGTGGAATTGAGCTGTGCTGTGTACAGATCCACGCGTAAAGCTGGGGGTTCTCATGTGGACGAAGCTTTAAACTGTTGCCCTTCTGGAGGACATCTAGATGTAGTGGAGGTTTAATGTGCACTGAAGTAGAAGTTGAAGAAAAAATAAATAAAAATGGTAAAGCTATCCCAGTACCAGACCATGGAGGCCCGTAGGGTTAGGAGACGTCGAAGCGCCCACATTTTCTAGACAATCACCCCTGGGATTTCGGTGAGGTTGTCAGCCTTACGCATCGGCCACCCTTTAGCCCCAAGGAAGATTCCTGCTACTCATTTCTGTTAGAGAATGAGTCGAGCCCAGAGCCAAAATTGCGGTTGGAAGGATTGGGTCAACTGAAAAATCCAATGACTTCGTCGGGAATAGGACCCACGTCCTTCCGGCTTGTAGCATAGTGCCTCAACCAACCGCGTGTCCGTAGAAGTTAAAGTAGACTAGACAATATACAAGGCTTCCAGTGAAATTACAGTTGGTTTTGTCTAATTTTCCCTCTAAATAGCAACAACCGGTTGGTCTTCATGTTGCAAACATCGTGATGACTAAATTGAATATTTATATATTAATATGACGAAGTTCATGCTTCAGGACGTTGGTAAGATATAAGAATATATTCATTGTTATTATTATTATTATTTCAGTTACACCCTGGGTCGTTACTTCTGCAAAAGGAGGGAGATCCTGCCATACATTTAAGTGACAATACCTATCCAGAAAACTCCCGTATTCCTGCGTTACCTTATAGTCATCATTGTTCTGGACGAGTTTCGGACGCTTAAGTGCGGCTATTTGGACCATAGCATTTGTCAGTCCGCAAGTGACTGTCGAAATCACCGCTTTCTTGTTAGATGGTATTTCAAAATTTGATTTCAGAGCTCTTCCGGTCACTGTACATGTTAAAACCAGTATTTTTTTTATGTTGAATGTTTCTCCGAAAGTGTTGGCTCCTTAATTCCTTCCTTGATCGATAGGAGTGTCCCATGCATTGTGTCCCTACCCCTCGTGGTTTGTTTTAGTCAAGCGTCACGGCGCCCAGCCTTCAGCATCACAGGGAGGGGATGAATGAGGTGATTATTTGCATAATTTTTTCTTGAACCCTTTTTGATTTTCTTGCTTTACTTCACTCAGTCCGTTTCTTTTGCACCTTACACTGTCGAAGTTGTTTCTTTTTCTTTTTCATCATTTTACAGACTGTAGGACTCCTTGGACGAGTGATCAGCTAGTCGCAAGGCCTCTACCTAAACACAAGACAACACAAACACAGAATAAACTCAAACACATACAAAACATCCATGACTTGTGTGGGATTCCAACCCATGATTCCGGCTTCTGAGCGAGTGAAGACAGTACATCACTCAAACCGCTCGACTACCGTGACCAGCAAAGGTAAAGTTGTCCCTGTGCTTAACTACTTAAGCACTACGCCATGAAGGCGCACTTCGATTTCCTGAAAAAAATAAAAATCGGCTTATGAACTCTTCGCCAAGTATAATTAGAAGGATCACGTCAAGGAGGGTGAAATGAGAAAGTCGTGTAGCACGAATGGGGGAGAAGAGGAATGCATATAGGTTATTGGTGGGAAGGCCAGAAGGAAATAGACTACCAGGAAGACCAAAGAGGGGTGAACAATATTAAACTGGATTTTAGATAGGATGTTGTGGTATGGACTGGATTGATCTGGCTTAAAATAGGGACCAGTGAAGGGCTGTTTTGGAAAAAGGAATATGCCTTCAGGTTCCATAAAATTCTGGGTAGGTGAGGTAGGTCCACAAATGGCAGCATTTCAAGAAGGGTTCAGCTCCATGAAGTTGGTTATTTAGTCTTGTGGGATCACTATGTTGTCTGCGTGTCTGTTTAGGCTCTCCTATCGTCTTTCGAATGGCTGAACCAATCTTTATGAAACTTGGTATATACACATCATGTATATCAGAATTAATTTGTTGTACTACTGCCACCGGGTTAATACCCAATTGCAGTAAAATAATAATAATAATAATAATAATAATAATAATAATAATTCTGAATGGGCAAAGACCAGAGTCACTCATTCATTGCTAGTGGGGTGGGACTAAGTCCCTTGTACTGCGGCCACTTCTGGCCTATTGTACCAGCCCCAGATGATAGGTGAGGGTGATTATGGAGCAATTGGTGGAATGAAGATTGGCAGGGGAAACCGAAATACTCGGAGAAAACTTGTCCCAGCGCCACGTTGTCCACCACATATCCCACTCGACCAGACCCGGGATCGAACCCTGGCCGCCACGGTGGCAAGCCAGAGACTAACCGTTTGAACCATGGCGCGGCCAAAGGCCAGATAGTCTGATCGGTCAAGGTAGCGACTCCTATTGTTACATAAGTTGAGAGTGGATGTGTTGATTCCCGCTACCAGCCACTCGGAAGTCAATATCAGACACGAAAAGCGATATTACAAAACAGAAGGCCTGAAACTTACTGAATAGCGGTATTACTCTTAAATTACGTCATGGTATAGCAGATCCATCGATCCGAATGGAAGGCTGGGTACAGAACTTGCTCGTTCTCTTGAAATGTAGGTTGGTGTTCGCAACTGAGACCTATGTCTTTTTCCCATTAACTGATCCGCCATTGCTTGTACCTCCACCCGCACTGCAACAGTGCTTCGCAGCAGCAGCAGGAGAGAAGCGTTCAGAACCCCGGGCTATCAGTTCCTCAACTTGTACTGTACAGCAATTTATACATCTTGAACATTTATTATTTGGACGAACTACGTTACGTATGGCTCCTCACGGACCATCACTGCCATCCAAGTGTCAAAAAGAGTTCCTCTTGTATGGCGCGAGAGACCAGTGCGGTCCGAAACCGCCGGTCTTCCATTACCATGTAGCGTCATATTGCATGTGAAATAATGTAGTATTGTCCCGTCACCAAAATGTTACGCTATAAGTCGTGTATTAACTACTACATGTTTCGGGTCATTTATTTTTGGCCATCTTCATGTACTAGTATATACAGATTTTCTTATATTCATTTTTTCTCTAGTCAGCTAGTCCTCCACATATTGGCCAATGTTTATAGAAAGGGACTGTTTATTTTTTGTTTTTTGTTTTATATTGTCACGTGTAGGGTGATACGCGCGACGAAAATGACTGGTTCTAGTTCGGATAATTGGATTTATTAGCACCTTGGTTACAGTCTCTCTTAATCACATTTAAATGCGGCGCTATTGTGGCTTTCCACGATTTGCTGTTCGTCATAACACACGCAGTGGGTTCCTCAGCCTTCACAAGTCGTCTCCTGGCAACGAATCTCGATTCAGAAACTAAGCAGTCTCACTGAATCACGCACTCCAAGTATTACACATGAATGAAGTCTTCTAATCACACCCCAACTCTTCACAGGCCGACTTCTTATTCTTCTTTTACGACGAACCTTCCGTGGCTCTCTTCTGCCGAGAACTCACAACTGAACTCGTAGCGCCGTTCGTCTTTAAGATAACTCCTTCGCACGGAACCACGGAAAACACCGTCCCCATTTTTGTGGATTCATGTTTACAGCTGTCTTGCCTGGCTGTAGCTCCATGCTTTTGCTCGGCAGGGACCGCATAAAAAAAACACACAAAGCTTCCCTCTATTGTTGCCTGTATTCATGTTTATAGAGCTTCTGCCTGGCAAAGCGTTGATCAAATCCTTTACAATATAATGCCTCTTTTGTATGTGATGAATAAAGTACTACATTATTAACATTAGGTTTAAAATATTAGTGTATTAAATCTTAAAATTTGGAAGCTTCTTTACGACAAGATGTATCTCTTGTATCTCTGCCGATCTCAGGCAGTGTGCTCTGTGTTGTTGTTGTTGTTGATGTTGTGGAGTTTGTTCCCCGTAACGTCTGGTACCCTTGTTCTAGGTGGGTACGATGCTGTTCTTTCGATATGCGGTGTTACCTATATACGTAACATGGGCTCTTTTCATTCCTATGGCTTGCCTTGTTATGTGGATTGTAACAGCTGTGCCAGTATTCTTGTGACACATGTATTCCATGCGTAAGGATCTCCTGTTTGGAGAAATCTTGTAGTATTCCCTAGATGGAGGATCAGCCTACCCTTCCAGTTTTAGAGCAACAGTAAACAGTACTTGCTTCAGACGTTGCAACCACTACGATTGGCTATGAGAGAGGAATGATGTCTATAAACCCCTTAAAAATGGTTACGCGCTAGAAATTTAAAGAATTCTTCACTTTTCTCACATAATGTACGAGTAGTTATGTACTTCCTGAGGATCTCTGAATATACCGTCTTTACTTCCCGATACAGAATTAACTGACTACTCTTTGTAATAGAGATGTATTGTTTTCTGTGAACTACGTAATTAAATTTTAAAATATTTTTACATATGCATCAGGTCATATAAGTTAATAATGTCAGGATTTGAAGTGACTATAGACGGGGTATGGATTGGTGAATGGATTTATTGACCACTTACAGAAACCATTCGGAACTACGTGTAATTACAGCGCTATTGCAAATCTCCACACTTTACAAATCACCACAGGACCCGCTAAGCCTTATTCTAGCCTCCTGTGTCTTCAAAATTCTTTCCTTAGTAACGGCTTCTGACAATGGAGATTCTTCAGCTTCCAATATTCAAGTTCTATATCCACGGTCCCCCGTACGGAACTAAACTCTCAACCGACAACTCACAACTAATTGGATCGCCCTAATTTTCTTCCTTGTCCCACTTTGCACGGACGGAGTAGAAAAAACCGTTTACAAAACTAGCTTTATTGTTGTGTTCGTATTCGTTGCGCGGGAAAGTATTAGCGATCCGGTGCCTAGAAACGGGTTCCATAACACTGTTGTTTATTGGCTTATTGCGTAGCAACGGATGTACGTGTACTCGCTAAAATATAGACTGGGATAACTTGGCTTTTGACACAGGAAGCAACCGCACAAAATGCGAAGATTTCTGTTGTAATTGCGGCGTCTGAAGACTGTCAAACTGGTGGTCTACTGCAGCCCACAACACACCATACGACGTCGTTCTGAACAAGAAACCAGGGTATGCTGGAAGCATGCAGTATCAAATTGAAAGAGGAATAAGTTTCAACTAATTTTAATGATATTAAGCAATAAATGGAACCAGTTCTAACGAAGTTTAAGAACAACTAACGAGAAAGGAGTACAGTGTGGCAATTATGTACAAGTATCTACCTGATTATGTGCTTAAGTTAGTACACGAACAGTCTACGACCAAGACAAGTACTTCCAGTTTCAAAATTGGCCCTGCAAATTAAAATATAATAGAAAAGGTAGAGTTGTCCCTGTACGTAAACAATTAGGCACTATGCCATTAAGGCGTATGTGGGGAGTTGATTTGTAGATCCATGTATTCTTGACCTCGGCACTAGTTGGAAATGAGAGGTCAGCTTCAAGCCCCAGCCGCTTTACCCCCGTGGAAACAGCTCCCGGTACCCATTGGATAGGTGCCTGGGTGGACCCCAGAACTGGACTGGACGACGTGGAGAAGAGAAAATTCTTAACCCTAGCCGGCCTCGAACTCTGATCCGTCAGTCGCCCAGTCCCAAGTAAGATTTAAGATTCTCACAACAGTGATTAACTTCTGGAGTACAACGACGCGTAGTTCGATAAAAGTCGACCTACGTTTCGGAGTAACATACAGCCTCTATCATCAGGATCGAAGAGAAAGCTAAGCAAGAAACGTGCATGAAGCAGCAGAAACAATTAAAATTTATGGGTACAGACTCTTGTTCTCACCTTCAGTTTGAGGATACTTTAACGGAATTTTCAATGTAATATATCTATGTTAGGAAAGTAAATACTGATTCACACCTGGGACTCCACGAACAGGGCGAAAAGTGACAACCTGCAGACCGTCATATGTTCGTACCAAAACAGGCAAAATATAAGGTTACAATTAATTTGCAGGCAGAGCCTGATGACGAGTTCGCAAGGCCCTAATCTGTCAAAACGATCAGGTTCCTATTTATATTGTAGCATGTAGACCCGTTGCTAAGAAATGACTCTGTAAACAACAGTCGTTCCTTGGTGATGACCGTAAACACCAATAGAGGATTGGTATTCTCTAGGCGGTAAGAGCAGTAGGCACGCGATGCAACAATGGAGGAGCTGCTGGGAGAGAAGTGTTTCAATGCGGTCCGTGCCGATGCTACATAAGGCGCGGGTAGAGTGGAGTGGAGCAAGTTGGTTGATGAGTGAATGGGTTAGAGAACTGCTACGGTTCAGTCGTTGTGAGCTGTTGCTCTTAGAAACTGATAGTTGAGGCAAGGGTACAGTTCGGGAACACAGAGTAAGCGCAAAGACCGTCGTTAGAAGCCGCTCTCAGACAACGACTGATGAAGACTTAGTACGTGCTGTAGTGAACTGCTGAGTGTGTGAATTAGCGATAGCGCTATAGTTACTTGTAATTACGATCTGTAAGCGTCAATAAATACAATTACCAATCCAAACCCCGTCTATAGTCGCATAATTAAATCAAGAAAAAGACATAAGAACCAAGTTTATGTCAGTTTACAAGGAACTGGGCAAACATGTTTCTCAACAGTAATTAGCTGAAATGAAAACAGCAATACCTGTTCCTAATTTGTCTCCAAATTTTACATCTGTTCCTGTCTGTGATCCCTCCACCGTTCCTGTCTAACGAGTTGCTGTTGGAGGCTCGTTACTATCCGAGTTCTGCGGGGTTATCTTTTGGATGCTCTGTCTTCTTAACATAGGAGACCCCACGGGTTACGGAGCCCTAAGGTGCGCCTTATTTCACTTATACGTAAACCTGACACTCTTCGCGCGCTATTATTTGACTGAGTGTTCCACATAACAATTTAGAACAACTATCGTACCCTTTGTGTAAGAGTGCTATAGATTTATATCCGAATATGTGTCGAAAATACAGTAAGCCCTCGCTAATCCGGAGTAATTGGGGAGGATAGGTCATATGGATTAGTGAAAAAAAAAGTAGGTCTAAAAGGCAAAAAAAAAATTAGAACACAAATAAATGGAAAATATATTGGTAAAAATAAATAACAACATATTGTGACATGTTGCGCAACGGAGGACCCCTACCTCCCCAGCGGCACGTGGCGGTAAAGTAGCGCTCTCGTTACTACGGTAATAGGCAAGTCATCACCCCGCCACTCTGCCCACGGTGACGTAACGCGCAACGTTACAATATCACTGTACATCCTTTATTTAAAACCTATGAAGAACAATAAATTTATTAATCGATAGGAGACTCAGAATTTGTTCTTGATTTTTGAACATAATACGAGTAATGCAGGTTTGAAGAAACTGTCAACTTTTGCCTGAACAGACAAGTGACTCATCTGCCGTCATAAATGCCACGTGTCTTTTAAAGTACGAGTATATACTCAACTATGAACAGCATTTTTCCTCAGATTTGAGATATTCACGGCGGTGACTATGAAGAAAGCAGACTTCTGGGATATGGCGTAGTGTAGATATTGTGTTAACCGACGTTCCTCCGAAACGTCATATCCCAGAAGACTGCTTTCAGCATTTTTATGTTGTTTTTCATATTTCGATCGGATTAACCGTAAACGGGTTAGGGAAAGTTTCCTGTAAATGAAAATAAAAAATGCAACAAAACGTAAAAGTAAATGGCTTTTCGGTAGCAACTAAAAGATGGAAATTTCTGAATTTGCTAATCTACTATCGGTTTCTCACAAAAGGACTCTCTTCCACTGAAATTGAGGAAATTATGTTAATTGCTGTGCAAAATTACCACAGTCTTTTCCCTTTCGACACAGCATCCATTGCTCCTAATCTTTCCTAAATCCCAAAGTGTGCAACTGCCACAGAGAACTGTGGATACTTGAAGTAAATGTTATTGTGCCCGCCAATGTGGGCCGTCTCTTCCCCGGACCAGAACTTGCGACTCTGGGCACGAACTGCATTCTGTATTCAGGGAGTGTGCGGCCTCTAGATTTTGTTTATAAGGCTTGGAGGGAAAGCCCCTTCTTGTCTCAGCTCGAGCATGCCTCAACTTCCCTCTTCCTCTAGATTTCTCTCTTCTTTTATTCGTTTCCCTTGAGCGGAAAAACGTAACGACAGGGTCATGCCCCCCCCCCCGTTCATAACAGCCTGAGAGGTCCAATATTTCGGTACCAATATAAATCTTCCCCTTGTAGTCAACCTATTGCAAGGACCAAATTAGGTCGTGCCTTACGTAGGCAAATTTATCTAAGAAAAGTCCTATGTAAATACGTTTGAATTTCCCAACGGTGTATCCATACCGGAACTGTGTTCAAAATAGAACATGGCAATTTTCTAAAGGTGACGTAACGCCCTACTTCACTGACTGACACTGAGTAACCTTATTCCATTTGTACGAGGAATAAACTGCTGACAAGGGTTCCGCTAGATCATAACTGTTCTGGGGACTGATCAGCCACAAGCACTGGATGACTATTCTGAGGAGTGATCAGCCAGTAACACTGAGTGACCACAGTTGCTACTGATTTAACATTAGCACTGGATGACTGATATAGGGATTGTTGGCCAGTAGTATTGAATGACTGCAGTTGGGACTGAACAACTAGGACAGAATGACTTCAGTTTTGACTAATCAATCAGTAGAAGTAGATAATTGCTCTAGGGACTGATTAGCCAGTAGGACTCAGTGACTGTAGTTGGGACTTGACAACCAGTAGCACTGGATAACTGCTATAGGGACGGACTTTCCAGCATCCCTGAATGAGAGCAGTTGGGACTGACCAACAAGGAGCACTGAATGACTGTATTTGGGACTGACGAACCAGGAGAATTGAATGACTGCAGTTCGAAGTGATCAGCATACAGTATATCACGTTACTCTACTAAGCTAACAAAGAGATGTGCAGATAAATTCGAAGGAAGTTACAATCAATCGCCTTTAGACGTTATTCTGAGTCAGCTCATTCGAATCTACACGCTCAAATACCATTAAGTTGACAACCACAGGCCTGCGCCTCTCTGCTGATCTACGTAATCTTCTGCTGAGGTTTCCCGAATTTCTCATTTTCCTTCAACGTTGAGGAAGGATACATGAGGAGATAAGAAATTGGTAAAGACTTTTATTTTTAAATAAACTTACGAGATAAAAACTTATGGGAGGTCTCGGGGCGCAGTGGATTAAGAAATAGAATATTAGCGAGTGGACTGAATTCATCTGGCTAAACACGGGTTCTCATGACCTGCTGTTTTGAACGCGGTAACTGAATTTCGAGTTCCAGAATAGTCTCGAAATATTTTGATTGACTCAGGGGCCATTAGCCTGTTAAGAAGATTTTGGCTCCATGGAGGGTTTCTCCTTACAAAGTAAGACATTTTTTTTTCCTTGGCACTACAGCCCCAGTGGGCCTAGGTCTACCTCCATGAACTTCTCCGTTCACTTCGGTTTTTCTAGATCTTACACATTCGGTAGGACTCCTTGGGCGGGTGATCAGCTCGTCGCAAGGCCTCTACCTGTACATAAACACAGAAAAACGCACACACACAAACTAAACATCCATGCCCTGAGTGGGATTCGAACCCACGATCCCGGTTTCCAAGGGAGCGAAAACAGTACATGCCTTAGACCGCTCGGCTACAGTGACCGGTAAATAGGACTTTTTTTTTCCTTGGCACTACAGCCCTAGTGGGCCTAGGCCTACCTCCATGAACTCCGTTCACTTCGGTTTTTTCTAGATCTTACACATACGGTAGGACTCCTTGAGCGAGTGATCAGCTCGTCGCAAGGCCTCTACCTGTAGACAAACACAGAAAAACGCACACAAACATCCATGCTCTGAGTGGGATTCGAAGCCACAATCCCGGTTTCCGAGCGAGCGAAGACAGTGCATGCCTTAGACCGCTCGGCTACCGTGACCGGCAATAAGACATTTACCTACATAAATTTAAAGTGGGAGAAAAACTGGTTTATTCCGAGTTTACTTTAAGGCGCCATCAGGGACAGATACTTCAAATGTATTTGTAATGTAAAATGGGGATAGCTCAGTCGATATAACAACGGGATATGGTGCTGCAGGGCCTGGGTTAGATTACTGGTGGTGTAAGACTTTTCTCTCCTCCATAGCATCCAGATTGCCTCCAGGGTAAATCCAGCTTCTTTCCCATGAGCTAAAGCGGCCGGAATGTGAAGCTGATCACTTACATTGGTCAAGTGCCGAGGTCAAGAATGAAGGAGCTAGACTTCCACGCCCCATACGTCTTCATGGCATAGTGTTTAACAAATCAAGCACAGGAACAAGTTTTCCTTCATCTTAGTAATTTAAATATCAAAAACCTCAGCTAAACACTTAAATCTTTAAACCTACGAGTTTTTTCAAAGAATGGGATACACAGACCGAAAAGTTCAGAAGCTGTATGGGTCTCTGACTAAAAGTTCCGTATTCCAGATCATATCACCAGTTTCAGTGGCTCATATTTTGTGTGAAATATTTTATATTAGCAAATGTTACATATGTAAATGCGGTGAGAAAATTTTAGGTTAAAAAGTTTCAAGACAAATATGATGAATTCGAAACATGTATTAATCTAAATTATACATAGAAATCGATCACCAAATTGCATCCATATACGTAACAGTCAAGTGTATCCCATGCCACGCTGTCACTTAATTGCGTGTTGTAGAACAAGCAGTTCTGGGAGGAACTAATTGCCTGCTTTCTTTTGATTCGACGTGGACTGCATAGAAAAACGAGAAAACTAGCGGGAATGAATAGATACACAGACATACGGATAGCAAGGTTATCTCATAAGCCTCCTTTTATTTGTTGAAACTAAGGAAATTAGGCTAAAAATGGAAAAAAATTATAAAACAGCTCATTTTTTAGAGGTAACACAGGAAAATTGCTAATTTTAATGTTACTTGCGTGGGTTGGAGTCCATGACAATTTCTTTATACAAGCCAGAAGGTCGCGGGTTCAAGTCCCGATGAAATCATTGGATTTTTTTTTTTCAATTGACCTAATCCTTCCGGCCGCACTATGACTCTGGGGTCGAGCCAGCCTCTAACATAAATGAGTACCAGGAATTAATCAAATAATTTTCCTGGGGAGTAAAGTGCGGCCGGCGCGTAAGGCTGACAACCTTACCGCCATCTTCGAGCCGATTGTCTAGATAGTGTGGGACCCTCAACGTCTCACAACCTTATGCGCTTTCGTGGCCTCTTACAGAGATAGCTTTACTTTTACTTACTTATTTTACATATGAAAAGCATTGCGTTCATGATGACAATGAGTGTGTAACCTTCAGATATTTTACAGTAACCACGGTAACGAAACGTGTTCTGAAGGTCACAAACTCGACCAGCCCGCATGTGAGTCCAAGAACCTACAGACGTTACACGCAAGTAATCACTACTGGAAACAAAACCCGTTCCACGAATTGCTGTGTAGATTTTTCTGTATGAGAACAATATGAATAAAATATAAATAAAAATAATAATATGAGAGAATCTGGTTAGAAGGATGACTTAAGCATAATGGTAGGATAAATATATAAAGTAGGGTATTGATTAAAGAAAAAGATGCACAAGAAGAAAGAACTAAAATGAAAGAGAGAAAAAGAAATAGAAGTAAAAAAAGCTATCCCTATAACAGGCCGTGGAGGCTCATAGGGCTGTGAGATGTCGAGGCTCCCACATTTTCTACAATCGGCTTACAGATGTCCATAAAACTGTCAACCTTACGCGCCGGCAGCCTTTCACCCCCAAGAAGATTCCTGGTGCTAATTTCTGTTAGAGGCTGAGTCGACCCCAGGGCCATAGTGCGGCTGGAAGGATTAGGGAAATTGAAAAATCCAATTACCTCAATGGGAATCGAACCCGCAACCTTCCGGTTTGTAACACAGAGTCTCAACGAACTAGGCTACCGCGTTGCATATTCTAGACGAACAATCTCCCGTCCAGGAGAGTGGGCATGATTTGCTGCTGCTGACTACAAGCTGCTCCAGTAGCCTTGTGTGTCCTGTGTGTTGTGGGGTGTGAGCGAGGCTGCAGTACGCGTCGCTGCCCAAGCGTCACAGGAGGAATCACGGTACACTACGCATGCGCAGCGCAGCGGGCTTACGGCATCTAAATAATATTAAAACATTCAGTTTCTTCCTAACAGAAACCAAACGCTTCATGAGAATTAGGTGCATTTTAGCCTACTTTCCTTATTTGGTAGAAAACAAAATTAGGCTTGTAAGATTTGAGGCTTTCACGGCGGTGACTATGAAGAAAGCAGTCTTCTGGGATTTGGCACCGTGTATATGTGGTGTTAACCTCACATATACACGGTGCCAAATCCCAGAAGACTGCTCTCTTCAAAATTAGGCTTACGGGATCACCTTGCTGTGTATGTGTCTGTGTATCTTCCCTTATTATGAGATCACCTTTCTGCCTGTGCCCTTCATTTCTTCCTTTACTATGCGGTCCGTGTCGTATCAAAGAGGCTTATGAGATCAACTGGCTCTGTGCGTCTCTCTCCCCTTCTGTGTGAATGTCGCTTAATTGTTTAGTTTTCCATGCAGTCCGTGTCAGGGGAAAATAGGCGATTAGTTGTACTCTAAATTTCTATTTCATTCTGACTCACACTCTTATACCATGAAAATAAAGGCAGCAGTTTTTTTTTCGAAATATCAGTTAACCTCTACCGGAATACACGATGTCGCATCCCAGGAGGCAATATTTTCACACTGACCGCCGTGAGAAATTCAAATCTCCTGCTCGTATGAGTTACAGAAGAGTGGTAACATATGTCTGTGAAATATCATTAAATATCTACAAGACTACACGGAATCATATCCAATGCAATAGTACCTTCATAATCACCACAATGAGAGACTCAAATATGACTAATATAACCCACGGTTTCCTCAGTCCCTTCAGTCAAGTGAGACGATAATAAGAGCGGTAACCGTAGCTTTCACACCGTCTCCAAATTTATCAGTCACAGTCGCTCTACGATTCGACGCAATAGACGTATCTCAGGCAGTTAACAGAATCATACTGGTGCGGTCGGTATAGCGACTAGCTATGGGCTTGACGACCGAGGGATCGCTCCTATCCAACGGGTACAGGGGGCTCTTTCACCGGGAGTAAGGAGGTTGAGGCGTGAAGCTGACCACTTATCTCCAACTAGTGCCGAGGTCAAGAAAACGTAGATCTATACATCCACTTCTCCATACGTCTTCATGGCGTGGTGCTGAATTAGTTAAGCACAGGGACAAGGTTACGTTACTGTTGTCTTACAGTTACTAAATAGTATTTCATTTTAATCCTTCTCTATGCAACGCTTCGTGATATTTTAAGATTGGTTTTCATTTCATCTAACCGAGTCCAGCCAGCAATGAGTACCAGGCATATCTAACAATAACAGAAGACCAACAAGTACAAAGCACAAAGAAGTATCACCACACAAAAGATCGGCACCGACATAAAGGAACACAAGTTTATCAAATTCTGTTCCATAACTGAAACAATTTTGAACTCTTTTGAAATCTGCCGCGATCAAGTACAGTATACCAGTCCGCGTAATGCATACACGTACCTGATTATGGTAGCATGAGTGACTATAGACGGGATTTTGGATATTTGGGTTTATTGACCACTTCCAGGTCGTAACTATTCCCATACTTTACAAATCACTACGGAACACAGTAAGTCTTTTCCAGCCTGTAGTGTCTTCAACAGGCGTTTCCTGGTAACGGTTCCTAATAATGGCTGTACTTGTGCTTCCGTGCTCAAGTTCTCTCTGAACGGCGACTCCCTTCTAACTGCCTCTTCTTGCTTCAATTATCTCCTTATAACCCCTTTGAACGGACCGAGTTGAAAATATTGTCTCCAAAGGTAACTCTATTGTTGCATGCGTATCCGTTTCCGTGGGAACATGTTTACCGAGCCGTTGCCTAGAAACGACTCTACACGCTACTATATTATACCAACATACTGTATAGTGACAGTATGAACAACTGAACAAAATAATACAGTTCAGAATGTGATGTTCTTACATTAGTGGTTATAAAGAGTTCTCTCTGTTGAAAGTCAACAGTAGTTTCGGTGGAACATTTCGCCTCCATATTCAGGGTCTAGAATAAACCAAGCAAGAAACGAGCGTGAAGAAGACGGCAAGCCGATAAAACGTTTCAAATTATCACGGAGTTAGGAAAACACTAAAAACTTTGGCAGAGGAGGATATAAAAACATCTTTAAGATAATAAATTGCTACATCAATCAATCTATCGATCAATTAATCCTTTGTTACCGCGAAACTGACAGTCATATGCCGTCCTATTTTCTTTACATAAGGACATAATTGACGTTCACATCTGTTGAAAACTATGTTTTTATTTTTAACGTACTCATGTAATAAAAAATTTTCAAGTATGAGTCTTCCTCCTTTTATAAGAATAAAGAATTTAGTATATACTATAGTCCTACTTTTCTCTATATTATGGTCTTTTTATGAAATATATTTCTTAAAAAATGTTACATATAAGAAATAAGGAACCACCCCTATCCGAAATTTGGCTACCGCTTTTGCAGACCTTTACAACTTTTCGGCTTTTGTTTAGTTTCTTAATATACGCTACATTTCAGGTCATAACAAGTCCTGATTTAAAAAAGGTAAAGTTGTCCCTGTTCTTAAATAATTAATTACTACGTCATGAAGGTGTATGGGGGAGTGAATGTATAGATCCATATTTTTTGACGTCGTCATTATCTAGAGGTAAGTGGTCAGCTTCAAAACCCGGCCGCTTTACCCTCGTGGAAAGAGCTCCAGGTACATATTGGATAGGAGGTTGGGTGAACCACAGAGCCGGTCTGGACCACGTGAAGAAGAGAAAATTCTTGACCCTACCGGAACTCGAACTCCGACACCTCTATTGTTGAGTCCGTAGACAGTCGCTATACCAGCTACGCAATCCTGGCTTCTACATAATTTCCATACTAGAGATATTAAGCTACCTGAACGGAACAAGGTACTATGGTACACGATTCTATCAACAAAGAAAAAGGTTCCTCCTACCTTATCTATTTGAAATGTGGCGCTTTACCCTACATTTAAGTTAATAAAACGATACCTCAATCAATCAACCCTTGCTACCGCGAGATTGACAGTCACATGCCGTCCTGCTTGGTTGTCAGAGCGCCCAGCATGGGCTCGCGGAATATGCGCAAACGGAGTCTGCGCAACTCTGTAGTGAACCCGCACAAGATGTCGGCCGGCCGTCATGGTGCGTGGGCAACACGCTTCTGGCGTCTGTCCGGCCCGTAGCCCACTAAACATTTCCATCCGTCTTGCCACACGACTTTCCGGGCGTGCACAACCTCAGGATTCTCACGACAAACTTGCAGACAATGGCAAACGTAACTTTAGCAGATATATCGCCTTTGTACACGCATGCGCGTGTCACACAACTGCCACAATTCTGTCAACGCGTCCTTAGGTCGCTGATGAACCAGAGAGACTATAGCTATGGAACGTAACTGCGAACTTTAAAGACGGCATTTTCGGGCATATCATTCCTTAGTTCATCTATAAGTCGACTTAATAAAACCATTTGACAGAACTATCGATCTTGTTGTAGTCAGTAAAACCTTATCGATACTCTACATGGTTAGGAAGAATTCTGCCATCATAGGACGTATTTTGTAACATAAAAAGTTATTAAAATTCTCACATTCTATGTTTACATTACATTCAAATATAACACAATCTTGTATTTCGTATTAAATCAGTTTTCGAGGTATGATCCTTGAAGCTAAATGTAGACTAGTCTTTCCACACATACACACACACACACACGAACGCGCGCGCTTATATGAGGTAACGTAAATGTGATATGAAAGCTCTGATATTACACAGTGTGTGTTACCACAGCAAAGAAATTTTCTAGCGTTAAAATGCTGCATGAACGTAAATTATACAGCAGGCCGAAAACGAGAAAGCATTATTAAGAGTCAATGCATCACGACTATTCTCTGAGTTTTGATAATAATTTGATCTGGATATGTGAATTGTAGCATACTACACAAAGAAGACCGTTTACGATTTAATATTTATTCATGTTATGCATGGGAGATGGCGTTATACCTCAAAGTATCATTCGATAACATATGGGATCAGAAACGAATACGAGAGAAAGCAGAAGAAACTGATAGTATGAAAGCTTCTATAGCAAATCACGTGGCTTCAGTTGAATTCTCAGAAGATGTTACACTGGTCTCTCTATTACACTATTTTTTTTTATTTCTAGTGGGGTGGGACTAAGTCCCTTGAACTGCGGCCATTTCTGGCCTACTGTACCAGCCCCAGATGATAGGTGAGGGTAATTGTGGAGTAATTGGTGGAATGAAGATTGGCAGGGGAAACCGAAGTACTCGGAGAAAACCTGCCCCATCTCCACTTTCACTAAGTAGCCAACTAACTTCATGGAGCTGAGCACTTCTTGAGAAGCCTCCAATTGTAGAGCTGCTCCAGATATTACCAGTATTTTATGGAACCCTAAGGTTCATTACCGCGTTAACAAGAGCCCTCCACCGGTCCCTATCCTGAGTCAGATCAATCCAGTCCATACAACCCCATCTTATATCTCTAAGATCTATTTTAATATCATCCACTCAACTACGTCTTGGTCCTCATAGTGGTCTCTTTCCTTCTGGCATTCGCACCAATATCCTACATGCATTCCTCTTCTCCCAATTCGTTCTACGCTCCTTGCCCATCTCATCTTCCTTGACTTGATCATTCTAATTATATTTGGAGAAGAGTATATGTTACGAAGCTCCTCATTATGCTGTTTTCCCCAACCTCCCGTCATTTCATCTCTCTTCGGTCCAAATATTCTCCCCAGCAGCCTCTTTCATACACCTTCAGTCTATGTTCCTCCCTTAATGTCAGAGACCCAGTTTCACACCCAAACAGAACTTCGGGCAGTACTATTGGCCTGAATATTCTTAACAGTTTTGTAAAGAGGCGATACTGTAACAGCAGTTACTAGGATACAGCTCTGTGAACAAGTTTCCCCGGCAACGAGAGATCACGCAATAATGACATACGTTTTTTGTGCTGTTTTTGTTGGAGTTATATAACGAGGACTAGTAGTTCAGCTGGGTCAACCGTTCATTGACTAGACTGCTGTTGTAGCAGGCACTACTGATGATAGGGCATGATCTGTTGTACTGAGCCTGGACTGACAGAGGCCTTGTATATGTTGTATATACATACATTTAATAACATGTAAAATGTGAATTGTACATATTGACAACAGACTTCTTACTGCTGACTGTGACTCTGGCAAACGACAGACCCCGTCCTCTCGTCAGAGAGAGCGCCCCACATCAACAAGCCTGGGACTCTCTGACAGTAATAAAGGTCTGGTCTTAAGCCTCAGATGGGTACTTTATTCCAAGACAGACTGGCCGACTGACCGTCGGTCGTGACATAATTTACCTTTAACTTTAACCCTTTTATTTCAGTCGAACGTAAGATATTCATTATCTCTTTTGTAAAGCCTGTACTGACAGATGACTTGTTTAAAGTGCAACAGTTAGAATTTCCAGTAACATGCTATATGTGTGATATGTATACTTGCCAGGTCGGTCTTTGTAATTGAGAGGCAGTGTGTGTTCTGTGAAACTGAAAGTGACTTTTAGCATTATTTATTTGAATTTCGGGCTTACGCATGAAAATATATTCAGTCAGGAACTTGGGCTACTGAGCTGCGTAGGGTCCTTGAATACCTCTATCCACAGACCCGTTAATCGGGCCTGCAAATCCTGATGAATCTCATTTGTTTCTCTGGATATCAGTAACACAGAAACTCTGTACCCGCTGGATGTACTCAGGTGCATTAAAACCTACAACTGAGGTCTGTTGGTGCATCTCCTTACGCTAATGGATCTAGCAGTCGCAACCCCATTACCAGAACACTGCATCTTTGTGCGGTCACGTCAGGGAACTCTCTCGGTTCCTGAAATGACTTCAAGCAGCAGAGGAATCAGCTCAAACGGACGCATTACTCAGAAAACATTACATCTGCAAATGTTTCAGAACCCAGCTACTCATACTTAGTGTGCCCATAGTTACTCCACTCGCGTGATAAGTAGTTTGCAATATAAATTAAGAGTTTAAACAGTTCTGAAAGAAGCGCTTGTTTGGGAAATGTTTTTTGCCCAATTTTTATCTCCAGACTCACCTGACACGCTAAAGTTATTATTATCATCATCATTTCTGTTTATGTTGGCCAAAAAATTAAACTGAAACATCTGAACCGGAGCTGGTTTCTTTCAACACGGCGTAATTTGAAATTCATTTATAACTGAAGGAATTTAAAATTTCAAGGAAATTTCAAAGAGAACTAGCGAATTTCTTCATAATATTAAAATATTACAGACATGTAACTGGGCAAAATCCTCCCTCACTTAACGCTCCGTCTTCGTTTAACATCCACTTCTTCACGACTAAACCACTGGTGTCGACAGAGGCAAGTCAGCGACCCTGGGCGTGTTTGTTTTCTTCTTTCCCCCGAAGTGTTGACGTCTAAATGTGTTGTGAGATAATCCACTCCTTCTTGATGGACAAAAATCCATTCACGATCACAAAGATCCCGCAATCCTTCTTCCTGAGTTTCGGAACCAAAAAATATCGTGAAATAAGACCCCGAGGCCTATTCTTGTGACGCCAGTTTGTTACTTTCCCAGGTAACTACAATTCAACGTAACTATATCACAAAATTTTGAACAAATAATTTCATAATCTACTACTACCTCACAACGGGGAAGTGTTTACTAGTCTGTTGCCTAGCAGCATCAGCCGCTCCTCCGCTGTTATGTCACAGCGGGAAAGTGTTTATTGGCTCGGCAAATAACATGCAACCACTACTAGTAGAGCAAACGCATATGCAGTCATGGATCATACATCAAGGAATTAAAGGGAAAATAAGTCTAAATTCCCAACAACTAGCAACAACTTAATTTTCGGATATTATTCAAAAGAATTTCATGCTTGAAATGGACAAATTGGACAGCCACAGGGTGGTGCGAGTAATTGTAACACAAAGTCTCACCGTGATAAGCTACTTCAAATGTAAACTCAAATCGCCCGTTCATAGGGCAGGCGGTTAGTCGCCGGCTTCCCATCGCGGCGGCCAGGGTTCGAGCCCAGGTCAGGTTATGTCGGATTTGTGGTGGACAAAGTGGTACTGGGGCAGGTTTTCTCCGAGTACTTCAGTTTCCTCTGTCAGTTCTCATTTCACCGACTGCTCCACATTCATCATTATCTATCGTCCGGGGCTCGTACAATAGGCCAAATANATTAAAGGGAAAATAAGTCTAAATTCCCAACAACTAGCAACAACTTAATTTTCGGATATTATTCAAAAGAATTTCATGCTTGAAATGGACAAATTGGACAGCCACAGGGTGGTGCCTGCATCACCACCACCGCACGTTATGAGGGCTCTGCTATAATGTCACGCAACGTCGGTCGGAGGTCACTGACCATGTCCTTAATATTCCGTCGCATTAGTTTACAATGCAATAGGAAACATCTGAATGACGTACTATTCACACAAAAACAATAGAATTATCCGTCACCATTTTCGGGTATTGAAGTATTTCTTCTCTCTAGTTGTGCCCATACTGCGCTTCCTTGGTATATCTGTGACCTTATATCGTTCTCTTTGTGCTGTATTGAGGTGCATTTCGTAAGTGCTTTAAAAGTGCTCTTTATTTATATTATGGCTCATTTAACGATAGTGTCAGTAAGCTTCATTACACGACGTTCAGTGTTAAAATTCATTAAATGAATGATGAATTCAAGAAATGTGGAGGCCGTGTTGGACTATTTCAAGATAATATCCCTGTATTTGCCTGGAATGACAAAGGAAACTCAGGGCGAAACTAAAAATAAATGGTGTTCCAGTCGAGTTTTCAACAAAGCACTACCTGAATACCAGCCAGAAGCATTCTCATTTGAGTTCCGTACGTACCTAGAACCTTCATAACTATGTTATTGTAAAACTATCCCTGTAACAGGCCGTCGAGGCCCATAGGTTTGTGAGGCGTCGAGACTCCCACAGTTTCTAGAAAACAGGCTCACAGATGGCGGTGAAGTTGTCAGCCTTACGCACCGGCAGCCCTTTACCCTCAGGAATACACGCATTCCTGGTACTCATCTCTGTTAGAGGTTCAGTCGATTCCAGGGCCACAGTGAAGTTGGAAGGGGTGGGCAAATTGATAAATCCAGTGACCTCCTCGGGAATCAAGTTTCACTTGACGTACCGAACTTGACCTTGTGCTGTTGGGTGAGCTCTTAAAGGTCATTGTCCTGTTCTCTCAGCCACCATTTCACTTATGTTTGTACGGCGCTATACAAGTTCCTCAGGATCTGCGTACCGAATTTCGTGGTCAGAACTCACGACACGCTAATTTTATTCTCCAAATGAACATTTGCGGTTGCAGTCCTTATGTAACATCTTTTCTGACGAGAGGATGGGTCTGTCGTTTGAAATTGCTGCTGTCCCTCGCCAGCGCAGTCATTCTCAGGTCCGGGTTCCGCGGGACTCATGACAACACTTTTTTTCCTTGGCTTACAGACCCAGTGGGCCTAGGAATACCTCCATGAACTTCTCCGTTCATTTCGGTTTTTCTAGATCTTACATATTCGGTAGGACTCCTTGTTCGGGTGATCAGTTCGTCGCAAGGCGACATCCATGCCCTGAGTAAGATTCGAACCCATGATCCCGGTTTCCAAGCAAGCGAAAAGAGTGCATGCCTTAGACCTCTCGGCTACCGTGACCGGCCATGACAACATTTTACGGTCTCAGATTTGAGACTCCCCCAACCTGTAGGGCCAGGCCCCCGTATTTACACGTATATCCCCAGGAATAGGGTGGCCCGGTTATAGCCCCAGGCACTGGGATCCCTTTTCGACACCTCCCATAAGACGCAGAGCTACGGTGGAGATATTTGAACTCGCCTCCACGCGCGTTATGTCGAATTATTGAACTCTCTTGAACTGAATTAACTGCCAGACAACCCGAATATAGATTACCACTTCGAACAGTTCGTGTTATTCTGTTTTTAGTTGCCACGAAACGTGTTTACTGAACAGTCGCCTACCAATGGATTAATCCATGTCTATTCGTTGCAGCGTGGCCGTGTATTTGGCGAGCTGTTCGTTAACAAAGAATTTCAGCTCTGGCTCTAATATTCTGGCCTTCAGGCGTCATGCCCTTAAGGCTGCTCGTGCCGAAGAGTTTAACGGTGTATCACCACCAATCAGAGTTTTCTTTTCCAGAGGTGGGACAAAATTGTCTCGAGTGGCCGGTGTTCCCACATTTCCGACTCCTGTTCTTTTCGTGAGCTCTTTTTCCGTTTCGGAAGGGGCCGATCCCTCCATAATGTCCAATTCCTGATTTTTTGCTCCGAAGGGGACCAATCCCTCCACAAGGTCAGTCTCTAACTTTCCGCAACCAGCTGGACATCCCGGCTACTCGTTTCACGAACTCCAGTCCAAGGGTCTTCCTGAGTGTCTTATTGAATTCTCTCTTGTTTCGTAGCTGCTGTCTCACGCCTCTGTTCCTTATCCCATTTCTGCATTCCGGTTTATAATGATGCCTCCTCCCGAACGTCCGTCTCTTTAAGGTCTTCGTACCACGTTGTCCCTGGTCGATTTTTCCCGATGATGTTTCCCTTGCGCTGTGCCACTCCTTCATGGAAGGTCATTGTCCTTCCGGGGCAGTCAGTTCTTTCCGAGATTCGCAATTTCCCCGGGTCCGCTCCTCCGGTTGACCATGGCGCTTTTCGGGTAGATGCCGGTCCCTATGCCGCTCTGCCAGTTTCCAATGCAGCATGCTCTTTAGGGACATCCCGATGAACCGCCTCGGACTGCATTTCTTCTGGCTTTGCCTCTAAGATCGTGTCCCCAGTCTTTTCGAGAGAGGCCATCGTCCTTTCATGATGAATATCTAGCTTCATCATTATTTGCTCGTGGTTGGTTCTCGGTAGGCTTTCCTTTCTGCCATCTCTGTTCCGGGCTGCCGATCGTCTTTACTTGCATCGTAAGCATTCTTTCTTCAATGACTTTCAGGAGGTCCCTGTAGCATGTAGACCTATCACTAAGTAATGACTTCGTAAACAACTCCAGTTGCTAGGAAACAGATTCTTAATACGCACCAATGGACTAACTTGAAATAGGTGTTGCGGTTCTTGCGTCAGTTTCGCGACTCACATTAGAATAAGGAGGACAAGTATACATTTAATTAGCTGAGACTGAGAACCCGCGTGGAGGTGGGATCGAATTACCTCCACCGTGATCATACGAACCGTAGAAGGCGACGAAATGGCAAGTCTCAGTTCTGAGAAAATAAATTATGGTCCTGAGACCAAACTGATTCAGACCCGAGAAAGCCTGCGCTGGCAAGGACCAGCAGCATGTACAAAAGACACACCCGACCTCTTGTCAGAGAGGGCGTCTCACAAAAACAAGACCGTAACTGTCAAACACTAATAAACATCTGGTCATGAACCCCAGACGGGGCTCAACACCAAGACTTAGTGACTAACCGTCAGTCGCAATATGACTTTGACTTTGAGTTAATTAGCTGGGATGGCCGCGCCATAGCTAAAAGCGGTTAGTCGCTGGCTTCCCACCACGGCGGCCCGGGTTCGATCCTGGGTCTGGTTAAGTGGGATTTGTGGTGGATAAAGTGGGCGCTAGGGCAGGTTTTCTTCTAGTACTTCGGTTTCCCTGCCAATCTTCATTCCACCAATTGCTCCACAATCATCCTAACCTATCATCTGGGGCTGGTACAATAGACCAGAAGTGGCCGCAGTACAAGGGACTTAGTCCCACCCCACTAGCAATAAAAAATAATAATTATCTGGGAGAGAGTCGCCGGTCAGTAAGGGCGTAAACACGGAAGCTGAGGAATGTACGGTGTTGGAAGGCGTTACCAGACAAGGACTGAAGATATAGCAGACTGAGAGGACTCAGTATGTGTTGTAGTGAACTGCGGTGTGTGTGAATTAACGATAGCGCTATAATTACTTGTGCTTACGATCTGTAAATGTGCAATAAATCCAATTACCAATCCAACCCCTCTACAGTCACTCATACACGTGACAATGCTATCCGTATCCAACACTCACTTCGTCACTTCAGGACAAATGCCTTGTCAGTTTACGTTCTGAGTAACATCCTAACGGCAAACAAGGATTTATGGGTACAGATCATGAAGGATACTCTCCTTCTAGCCTACAAAATTTACGTTGTTGGTGTAGGTTGATAGGTTAATTTTACCATGAATATAATAGTGAAATTAGATTCCTTTTGTAACAAATCTGGAACTGTGTCACATTAAAACAATCTGTTAAGAGATCTTTATATTATCACTAGTGCAACTACAGTTGAGAATTCACAAGGTACTCTCACCGTTTGTTATATTGTACAAGCATATTCCGCGTGTTCTCCCGTATTCCTCTCCAGTCCTAAAAGTTACTGATCGATGCGCCAAAGCCGACGTTTAAAGCCATCTCCCATCAACAACACGTAAAACACTCAATTGTAAACAGTCACCTGAACATGCCATGCTACATCTCATATACTTGCTTCAAAATATTATCAGTAAGGTACTCACAGAATAGATACGATACACAAAAACATACTTGTGAGACCGTTCGTGATATATTACCGAACTTATTCGTGCAACATGTTAACTTTCGACAATTATTTGCTTTAACAAACTGAATTTGCATAGTAACAATTACAAATTTCACACTTACGAATTTTTTTATACATATGGGAGGATTTTGTCATAAAAATTAGTGGTGATATATGTAGATGTCCTTAGAAAACTATGGTATCAGTCTTCAGGACTTGAAAGATTCTAGTGAAGACTTTACGTTGGTATGTCTGAATGTTTTGAGGCTGATTTCCCTTTGCGTATTGATACACACTCCATGAAAATGCACGGCAGCCAACGCGATTTAACTGAAATAAAAGAGACCATTTTACAATAAGCTGCTCAATGACACTTTCGCATGATTTACATCCAGCAGGGATAAATATCAACACATGAACATCACTAAGCACAAATGCCATAATTGGTAATTGTCTCGGTTACACCACAATTACATGGTTATTTCATTCCGTAAAACGTCATAATTAACCATCCGATAGTCAGATTAGCAATTATTTTTCCGTAATTAAAATTTGTTCTGACAATACTGTCACTTGTTTTATTGGCATGTATATAGGACTTAGCGACAAAAATTGAAAAGCAGTTTACGTAAGTAACGACAGTTATATCCCGAGAGAGAAAATACACAGGTTATCAGTAAAAAGTGTTCATTCACTTCAAAATGCACCCAGACTGTACTTGCACTACGATAATTTAATGCGAGATATAAATTTACTGACCATGCACATCACTCAGTTAATTCCAGGTACTCATTTCTGTTAGAGGCTGAGTCGATCTCGGGGCCATAGTGCGGCTGGAAGGATTAGGTCAATTGAGAAACCCATTGATGTTCGGAATTGAACCCGCGACCCTCCGGCTTGTAGCATAGTGTCTCAAACAACTACGCTACCGCATGACCTCCAGTATTATTATTATTATCATTATTTTTATTACTTAATAAAAAGTTGAGTTCAATTCTACCATTAGAAGGAATTTTTGTTGTGTTCTGCTACTCGTCAACCCGTGGACATGAAGGAAAGCCAGAGATTTTGAAAAGGCTGGACAGAGCTCTTTCACCAGCAGCCAAGGTATCTGTTGCTAGTGATAGATAACCTCAGTAGGTCAGTGCAAAATGAAGATCGTGCAAAACTGCTGAACCGGGAGTTACACAGCCCAGGTCTAGGTCGCTGCTTGGGGCTGGCAAATATTATTAATTATTGTAATTACGTTTTATTATTCTTCTTGATTATCCACTCCAACAAACTTGTACAAATAAAAGTAAATTTGAAGCCCTTTATCATAGCATAAGTTTTCAAAATATTCAGTAGCATTACAATAATTTATTTGGAGAAGTAAATTTACAGACATCACAAATCAATCATTCGAGCTACATTCCCTATTCATCTCACCTTCCTTGACTTGATCATTCTAATTATACTTGGTGAAGAGTACAAGTTATGAAGTTCCTCATTATGACTTTTTCTGCACATGACAATTCATCTCTCCTACCACGTAAATAAATAGGTAACTTAATTAGTTAATTGGCGGAATTAACATCATATAACCACAAGTCTATATAGCAATAAAATGTGAAGAGGAACAGTTCAGGAGCTTCTATAAGACGCTTATGCACGGAGGAGACAAATTTACATTAAGTTGGAGAGACTGAGTGCTCATTGTGCGTGTCCTTAGTGGCACTTAGCAAAACCCGACGACATTAGCTCGCCGCCATGCAAGTGCTCATCTCTCCTAATACTCTGTAATTGCTATAAGCAACACGAATGGCGTCTTCCTTTTAGATGGCAGAAAACTGGAGACTTCGAGAAGTAGTTCATAAATTAAGTACGTCTGCAGTCTCCCCCCCCCCTTGGCACTACAGCCCCAGTGGGCCTAGGCCTACCTTCGGTTTTTCTAGATCTTACACATTCGGTAGGACTCCTTGGGCGAGTGATCAGCTCGTCGCAAGGCCTCTACCTGTACACAAACACAGAAAAACGTACACACACAAACTAAACAACCACACCCTGAGTAGGATTCGAACCAACGATCCCGGTTTCCAAGCGAGCGAAGAGAGTACATGCATTAGACCACTCGCCTACCGTGACCGGCACGCCTGCAGAATATCCTTCTTTAATATTTTTAGCGTCGGTCACAGTAGCCGAGCGGTCTAAGGCATGCACTGTCCTCGCTCGATCAGAAGCCGGGATCGTGGGTTCGAATCCCACTCAGGGCATGGATGTTTGTGTGCGTTTTTCTGTGTTTGTGTACAGGTAGAGGCCTTGCGACGAGCTGATCACTCGCCGAAGGAGTCCTACCGAATATATAAGATATAGTAAACCGAAGTGAAACGGAGAGTTTCATGGAGGTAGGACTAGGCCCAAATTGGGGCTGTAGCGCCACAAAAAAAATATTTTTAGCATTACTTATTAACTGACATGCAGTCATTCATTCATTCATTCATCAATGACTCTACATCCCTTTTTTGGGACCTGGCATGTTCTTCTGTTCCGTAATCTTCATTGCACAGACGGTAGAACTCCTTCGACGAATGATCAGCTCTTCGCAAGGCCGCTATCTGCACACAGCAGAACATAAACACAGAATAAACGCACACAGACATCCATGCTATGAGTGGGACACGAAACCATGATCCCAGCATTCGAGTGAGCTAAGACAGTTAAACTGAGATACAGCCTGTGGTAAATGGAAGTAGACGTGTCTTCATTTTTTACGTAGACTGTATTGTTATTAGACTCTAAAGGATTCTGACAATGTTGTATGCAGTACAGAATTATAAGGTTTATTTTCTACTCTAACCATCGCCTGGTATTCATTCATTCATCAGTAATCTGTCAGACGACAGGTCCACAGTCTCTTCCAAAACAGTTCCTCCACTTGTTGCGATCTGGAGCTTTCTCCTTCAAATGAAAATATCCTCTTCTGTCCCCAAGGTCATGCAGCATCTTCTTACGTCTTCTTCCTCGTCTTCTGGTCACTTCTATCCGCCCCTCTATCTTTCCTTCAATAAGGCAGTTACCGCGTAAGATATGACCAATCCAATTAGCCTTCCATTTTCTTATTTCGTGTAGGATATTCCTCTGCTCACTGACTCTAAATAACACTTCTTAATTTCTCATATAATCGGTCCAACTGATCTTCTCCGTCCTTCTCCAACAACACATTTCGAAGCTTTCCAGGTGATTCTGATCTACTGATCTAAGTGTCCAAGTTTCAGCCCCAATACAAAGCAATGCTCAAATGTAGCATTTCACTAGTTTCTTCCTCAAATTTAAGTCCAATTTGCTGGTAAAAAGATTCTTCTTCTTGCTAAATGCAGCTGTTGCCATGGCAATCCTAGATTTAATTTCACTAGTACACCTTCCATCATCTGTTAAGAAGCTACCCAAATATTTATAATATTTCACATTCTCCAGTTGTTTTTGGTCTATCTGTATTGTGACTGGGGTTGGTTATCTTCAAATTTTAATTATTTTTGTTTCCTCCACATTCATTTCCATGCCATAGCACCTTCCAATTTCGATTAGTCTATCAATCATCCCCTGTAGCACAGTTTCTTCCTTAGCCATTAACACAAGGTCATCTGCGTATTTCACAGTTTGAATAATTTTCCCTCCTAATTTGAAGTCTACGATCCCATCCAGAGCTTCTCTGGTAAGGCTTTCGCTGTATAAGTTGAACAAAATTGGTGATAAACAGCATCCTTGTCGAACTCCTCTTCCAATCTTCACACTTCTTGTCTCCCTTCTGTTCAGTCGCGCCCTAACTTTCTGATCCATGTACAATTTACTAATCAATCTTCTTCCACGCCAATCGATACCTGTTTCCTTTAGGATCTGCATTAATTTGCGCCAATTTACATGGTAAAATGCCTTCTGCCAGTTTATAAAGCAAGCACACAGTTCTTCATCTATCTCCAAAGTTCGTTCTGCTATAATTCTCATCATCCCAATTGCATCCCTGGTTCCTTTCCTCTTCTAAATCCAAACTGATCCTCTCCAAGTATATCCTCTATTTTCCTTTCGATTCTTCTTTTAAGTATCTTTGCCATTATCTTTGCTGTAAGTGCAATAAGGTTTATTGTGCGATGGTCGCTGCATTTTGTAGCTTTTGTCTTTTTCTTTAAGGCAATCATTGTCACTTCTGTAAAGTCCTTGGGCCAATCCCCAGTTTCATATATGGTGTTTATTAGTTTTGTCAGTGTTTTCAAACCACCTTCTCTCAGTAACTTAAGCAGATCTCCAGGTACATCATCATTTCCTACAGCCTTTCCATTCCTCATTTCCTTGATAGCTTTTTCCACCTCACTTTGTAAAATATATGGTCCTTTCTCGTCTGTATCTACTTCTTCTTCCGGTTCCACTTCCAAGCTTTCTGGCCGATTAGGTCAATCATATAGTTCTGTAATATAATTTTCCCAAATTTTCAGCACTTGCCTCTGATATACTATTCTATTCCCCTGAGAGTCTTCGATGACAACATTTTGAAGCCCATGGTTCTCTTTCCATCCTAGTTCTTTTGTCTTCATGTACATCAAATTATAACGTCCTGTCCTTTGAAATTCTATAATCTCATTACATATCTTCTCAAGATATTCCTTTTTGGCCCAGTCCGTGGCTCTTTTCAATTCAATCCTCAGGCTCCTGTCTTTCCCCTGCCTTCTTCAGTGTTTAAATTCTTCCATTTCCTTCGATCCTCCATTTTACTCATCATCTCCTGTGTAACCCATGGTTTTCTTCCTATCTTCTCAACTTTACCAACCAATTCGCTAATAGTATCTAACATGCATTCTTTTATATTGTTCCACTGCACTTCAGCATTTCCGCTTTCACTTTCAATTGCACTGAGTTTCTCTTCTAGGGTCTCCTGCACGCTTTGTCTTTGAGCATATAACTTCTCCAAATCCAATCTAGGTCTGCGCTTTTGGAATATTATAATTTTCTTCAACCTGGTTTGAAACTTGGCAACCAGTAAGTTGTGGTCAGAGTAAATATCTGCCCCAGGCAGCGTCTTCACATTCTTCACACTGTTTCTGAATCAATATTTCACAAGGATGTAGTCCAGCTGATGCCGCCTCCAATCCCCAGGTGCCTTCCATGTGTAAAGTCTTCTCTTTGGCTTCTTGAACCAAGTGTTGGTAACAATCGGTCCATTTCTTTCACAAAAGTCAATAAGCATTTGACCCCTGTGATTCCTTCTTCCTAGTCCATGTGATCCAACTATATTCTGATATATAAGACAAAAAACCACGACGTTTCGAAGACTGGATTTGTCTCCGTCCTCAGATGGATGGGTCTCATTAGAAAGAGCTAGTCTCAATCAATGGACAAACTCCGGTCAGTAGAGGACAGCCTATAAACACTTGTCAACAGGTTCAATCATTGGGAGATAAGAATAAAATCACAATTAAAGACAAGCTAAGACTTTTGTGCCAAGCATGCACATGTCAAAAATGTGATAAAACAGTGGTGTGGATTATGTTCCAGGAATTGAGTTAAAAATTAGCGTAAAAAATATAGAGGATGTATAGGTAATTATGCAGATAAAGAATCATGCCACCAGGGCGACGTCTTGAAATAAGACTAAACTCCAGAGGAAAACCAGCGCATGTAGCGGAAGACACTGATTTTCATAAGAACTTTCACTTTGACTTGTTGACCTCTTCATTGATGAGGAGGATCCATAAGGGAGAAATATCCAAACTGGGCTGGCTGATCAGATTATTCGAACATGCCATGTGAGCTGATTCCTTGTACTTTCTTTACTTAACCGCATAGGATACCAGTTTAATATTAAGACCGTCTTCAAAAATAAGCACACCTTACGATCTTCGCTCGTGAGAACGAGACATAAAAGGGATGCTCAACAGACGGCACATTGCGTGTATAGCATTCCCTGTGAATGTGGAAGAAGCTACATTGGTGAAACAGGCAGACGGCTGTCCGTGCGAATCCGAGGCACAATCTCAAACAGGGTCTTCTAAAGAAATCCAAGTTGGCTCAGCATGCATATGAAGAGGGCCATAAGGTAGGCTGGGACGAAGCTAGGGTCTTGAAGGTTGACAGCAACATTCCTCCAGGCAGGGATAGCACTTAGAAAAAGCCACGATCGCTCCATTTCAGATTAAAGACTCACTATCATACTACGTTTCGTCGTTGTAAGCTGGCTAGTGCATACCCGTGAGGTAATTCCCAAAATATCTACGTACATCCGTTTCTTTTCCATTCCTTCTGCTTCCTTCCAGCCACAGTACGTGTTCCTTGGGTTGACTCATCCTTTAACAGAAATGAGTAATAAGCATCTGCTTGGTGGTAAAGGGAGGCTGGAACGTAAAGCTGGCAACTTTGCGTCATATGTGAGCCGACTGACGAGAAAATGTGGAAGCCTCAACGTTCCACAAACCTATGGACCTCCACAGCCTGTTACATGGATAGCTTTACCTTGGGACAGGCGGTGGCGTAGTTGGTTGCGGCACTATACTACAAGCGGGAAGGTCGCGGGTTAGATTCCCGATGTGGTCATTGGATTTCTCAAGTGACCTAATCCTTCCAGCAGAACTATGGCTTTGGGGTCGACTCAACCTCTAAAGAAATGAGAACCACGAATCTTCCTGGGAGCAAAGGGTGGCCGGCGTATAAGGCTGACCGCCTCACCTTCATCTGTGAGCCGATTGTCTAGAAAATGTGGGAACCTCGACGTCTCACAACTCTATGGGCCTCCACAGCCTGTTACAGGAATATCTTTACCTCGGGACAGGCGGTGGCGTGGTTGGTTGCGGCACCATGCTACAAGCCGGAAAGTCGGGGGTTAGAATCCCCAGGAGGTTACCGGATTTTTCAGTTGTTCTAATAATTCCAGACGCACCATGGTCCTGAGGTCGACTCAGCCTCTAACAGAAATGAATACAACGAATCTTCCTGTGGGTAAAGGGCGGCCGGCGTATAAGGATCACAACCTCAGTGCCATCTGCGAGCCGATTGTCTAGAAAATGTAGGAGCCTCGACGTCTTACAACCCTATGAGTCTTCACGGCATGTTACAGGGATAGCTTTATCTTTCTTTTCTAAGTCTCGAAGTTTACTAAGACAGAAGGAAGAGATAAGTGCAGCAAGCATTACTGCGCAGCCGCACTGCCAAGCGTTCAGGCGACTCTAAAGCGATTGCAGATGGCATAATTAGTCCCTGTTCTTTCCTAATTAATATGAGTACACTAAATATATTTCTTCCCAACCTGTCCTTAGTTGGCGCGATGATGTCACATTGCGCTTGGCCTCTGAGTGGCTCAGCCCACGTGGCTAGTCCTCGGGGAAGCAGTTCTGTGGATGTTTTATTTCCATGAAATCCAGAATTAGTTTATCCCTTATCAACCTAAGAGACCGCCATGTGGGTTTCAAATTTAATTTAAAATTAAAGTGATTTCTTGGAATCGAATCTTCGAATTGGCAGTTACAGAATAATGGCAAAAAAAAGGAATTAAGACGTGCAAAGAAGACTTTTCATGTGTGATCTTAAATTACAGTGAAACTGTTGTAAATCAGTGCCCCGTGTAGGAAATAAAGAAGAGTGAGAACCCTTGTGAGCCTGTATAACGGTGAAATGTAAGTGTGGAAGTCAGCAATCGCGATACAGTCATTTGTAGTAACGACCAGCAATTGGTCTATATATCTATTCACCAATCCAAACCCCGTCTATAGTCACTAGTACACGTGACATTATTTACGTGAGTGAAACAAGTTTTTAACAGAATCTGTAGAGAAAAACGAGAGAAACTTTTGCTGTCAACGCCAAAATATCCTATGTAAGTTTGTTTTCTAGGGGCCGGAGTTCTTAATAAATAAATTGCTTTATTCCTTCCGGTCGTTTTCTGAGGTCCATAGACGTGTTCCTTTCCCGCAATTAACGGAATGTACTTCGAAGTTTTCGACATGAATGCATTCATAGTGGAATTCCTCAGACATATTGTCATATGATAGAGTGACCACAAACGGCATTTGAATTGCTAATTGGATTTACTGAACCCTTACAGATCCATGACGCGTAATAAAAACCGTTTCACTAATTCACACACTTCGCAGTTCACTAGAGCACACACTTAATTCTTTTCATCCTGTTGTCTTCATTAGTCTTCCCTAGCCGTTTCTTGGTAGCGGCTTCATCGGCGGACGTTCGCTTTCCTCTGCTTTTCCGAACGGTCTCCGTCCTCAGCTACCAGTTTCTAACAGCAACGGCTCACAACTGAACCGCAGCAGTTACTTAACTAAACTAACTCACCTACCAACTCTTCACTAACTCCAGTGGATGACCGACTAACTCCAAAGTCAAAGTCAAAGTTGCTTTATTACTGTCGGTTTGCCGCCAATCACTTTGTCTTCGCGTCAAGCTCCTTGGTACTCATGACCAGAGATGTTTTCCACCTGCACCCTTGTGTTCATAGTCCTTATATAACACTCACTCTGTCTAGAAAGTGGGTTCGTCCTTATGAATATGTTTGGCCTTTCACCCAATGTACGTATCACACATATAGCTCGTTACTGAAAATTCTTCCTTTTGCACCATACACAAGTCCTCTGTCAATACACGCTTTGCAAAGCAGATAATGCCTATCTCACTTGACTAACTCCTCACTAACTCTCTAGTTTATAACTTCTCGGCACGGAGCTCACAGAAAATATTGCTCCTCTATTGATATTTACTGGATGTTGCTTAGTAACGGCCATTGTAAAATTGTTCCGCGGTCTGTGCTACAGTATGTTGCAGAACTGCCTTTCTGAAACTCAATATATACAAAAGAATTGTAAAGGAAAAGCGACATTATTTTATCTCCTACAACTTCAAACGCTTTTTTTTTCTCCCACCCTCCTTACAAATTGTCCTTTCATTTTCAACCTCTTCTTCTTCCCACCTTCTCCCTCTGTTCATACCGTCTTCTTTTTCTTTCCCCTACAAAATCACAGGTTTCTCCTCGTCCCTTATTCTTCTTCTTTATTACATTCTCCCTCTTTCTCTTCTTTCGTTTTTGTTTATCTCCTCTTCGTCGTTCGTATTCTCACCGACTGTGCATTCAGTGTCTGCTTCTGGCAGAACACCACCACGGCTTCTTCTACTGTGGAGTGTGTGCTGCTGCCTGCCTAACGTACAGGATGTTACGCGTTGCTTCAATTTCTGAAGAAATCGGAGCTGTGATTCGCCTTTCCAACAAACTTATTCGTCTTAGCAACACTTCCTTTCCCCTCTGCTTCAGGTACTCGTCGCATCTGATTACAAGCTGATGAATTTACACAGTCACGGGGCAGGCGACTCCTTCAGAACTTCTCTTGCCTAGAGAAAACAAATTGACAATGAGCGGAATTTTGCACGTCTTGCTCGTATTTCCCATTACGTGGAGATAGACCATCCGTATTTTCTTGTGACGTAGACGGGGGAAGTGCCTTTCAGTCTTTTCAGAATTGGAAGCGTTTTGCGCGCCAAATTCCTCACTTCTTCTGACAGAAGATGCATTTATAAAATACGTTTAAAATTCTGAGCACCAAATATGGACGTCAAACAGACAACGACAGAAATAGCGTTAACAGCTCAACCAGCAGAAAATATGAACGAGGAAATTTAAATTGATTGCTACAGTTGTATCTAGCGGAATCAAGTCCGCATATTCACATTGCATGTCTCTAAGGTTCAGTTTAATATTACCCACCACTAGACCCCGGTATCGCAAGCTGTCTCTTGTCTTTAATTATTTAAATTAAAAAAAATTGTGCACATTTACTATGTCTGCCTGTAAGCCTGAAGACTAAAATACATTATAACTACTTGTGTATCACCCATTCTGAATTTGAACGGGAACTCTTGTCTCTTGTTACATCACCTTTCATTCTGTTTGCTCACCTGTTCTGTTTCGCGTTCCTTTTCAGTCTCGCATGCTATCGAGAAATACGTTGACGCCAATATTTAAAGCCACCTCCCACGAATAACTCGTACAAATATTGAATCGTAAACAATCTCCTTTTTCTCGAATACAGCAATTCACATATCCGGATCAAAATATCATCACTACTCACAGAGTAGAGACGATGAACTGAAGCCAATAACTGTTCGTTAATTCGTGACCTGGTATGTAACTTACTTTCGTATTTATGTTAGCATTTAGCGCTTTTTATTGCCATGGTGCACGAAATTTCGTAACGACAATGATGAATGTCATATTTAGAAAACGTTTGTATATATATCCTCTATTTGTTTATTTATTTAAAGTAAATTTACAGAAAATTATGACAATTCGTTTCTAGAAATATGACGGAGATGATTGTTTTCTAACTGACTTGTAATTTTCATGTTAACTATATTAATTATGAAAGAAAGAAACAAACCGATGGGAAATCCATAAAATCAAACAAACTCCGCTAGGTTTCGATGTTTCCTCTTTCTGCTTCATTTCAAAAACACGTTTCGGTCTAACTGAACATAATCACGTGTACAAGTTTATACACAGTGCAAGAGGATGCTAAAATGTATAAATATGAAACTAGAAGCGTACAATCTTCTGGGATATAACGCCGTGTAGCCCGTTGAAAGTCAACCGACGTTTCGGACGGACATCTCCATGTTCCTCAGAAACGTCGGTTTACTTTCAACAGACTACATGACGTTATATCCCAGAACATAGCAATCTTCATAACCACCGCTGTGAGAACCCCAAATCCTACAAAAACACCCTCCATCCTGGTTCATCATTTCTAATTCATTTACGTGTTTCGTTATTTTCAGATACTCGCGGTCTTCTGCGAGGGCATGACACAGTTCATAACGACCTACTGCATTCAAACTTTTAAAATTCCTCCATTTCCGTTCGTAAAAGCATTCCGATAAAGAGAGAAAAGGCTGCATTATGAACTACATAAGCATCCGGCAAAAAAAAAAAACGGAAGTTCCACATTGAAGGACTGTATATGCAGGCAGGGGTGCTCCTGTGTTGTTATTGGTCCAGCGACTAACTTCATCCGCACGGATTGGTTCCAAATTTCGAGGTTACTGCCTGATTTTCCGAAAAAAATGCATTTAATACAGGACAGAAGAATACTGTCTTCTGGGATGCAACAGCGTGTAGTCCTTTGAAAGTCAACCAAGATTTCGGAGGAAAATATTGCCGGCATGTTTAGGGTCAAATAATCCGCGCAAGATACCAGCGTGAAAGCAGATGACAAGTCGCGTCCTGCAAATCCTACATGGTGTGGCGTATAGACCCGTTGCTAGGTAAAGACGTCGAAACAAACAGTGAATCAAGGGTCGTTGCTAAGCAACAGCACGGTAAACACGCCTCTACAACTATAGAGTTACTGTTGGAAATGCTATGCAACCGGTTGCTAGGCAGCTGCAAAGGTTGGAATACAATAACAGAAAGAGGCGTCTTTATGTGGTCCTTACGGAAGACTTATCTCGAGGACAATCAGAGCGTCTGTCCCCAGATAACTCAGTGATACATGTCTAGCGTCCTTGGATTTTTCAATTGGCCCAATCATTCCAGCCGTATCACCCTGGGGTCGACCCACCCTCTAACAGAAATAAGTACCAGGGAACTTCTTGGGAGTAAATGCCGGTCGGGGCGTAAGGCTGACAACCTCATCGCCATCTGTGGGCCGATTGCCTACAGAATGTGGCAGTCTTGACGTCTAACAACCATATGGGCCTCCACGGCATGTTACAGGGATAGCTTTGCCATTTTACACCCTGACTACAGAGGACAACTTCATTTGTCTATTCAATTTCTCAAAGATTTTGGTTCCCAAATTCGGGCATTATGAACGGACTTGTCAGCATCACGAATCTTCGAACAGCACGGTCGCGCCCTTTCCTTCTCAGGCTTAGTCTGTGGAGGCCTACAGCAGATAGGTTGCGGACTGAACGAACAGGTATTCGAGGTTCGAGTTCTGGACGAGGCAGTGTCATGACCAGACCGGCCCTGAAATCAACTCATCCTCTTGCCCTATCGATACCGGGGGCTCTATATACAGTAAGAGGGAGAGTCAGTAAAAGGGTCACAAATGCAAGTAGAACAGCTGTAATGAATTTAATAGGTTTCCTATGTGTATCACTGGGTAGCAGCTAATTATTTTTCTTTTTTTATTGCTAGTGGGGTGGGACTAAGTCCATTGTACTGCGGCCACTTCTGGCCTATTGTACGAGCCCCAGATGATAGGTGAGGGTGATTATGGAGCAATTGGTGGAATGAAGATTGGCAGGGGAAACCGAAGTACTCGGAGAAAACCTTCCCCACTTTGTCCACCACAAATCCCACTTGATCATGCCCCGGGATCGAACCCGGCCCGCCGCGGTAGGGAGCCAGCGACTAACCGCTTGAGCTATGGCGCGGCCCTAGGTAGCAGCTAAGTCCAACTTCATGACGTTCATGACAGTCTAGGTAGAAGACGCGTATGCCCAGGTTCAGAGACTGGTTCCAGTAATCAAAATGGCGATCATGCTCGAGGAGTATACTTCCGGAGAGCGGCGTTCAATTGTGCGTTTTTTTTTGTGGGCAAAGAACTGAATGCAAAGGATATTAATAAATAAATGTTTCCCGTTTACGGTTGGACGTGTTTGTCGTGTGAAGCGGTTCACAACTGGGTTGAGAAATTCTCTCAAGGACGTCCCTAAGCCTCAGATGACGCCCGACCAGGTGCGGAAGTATGTAGTTAAGACAACAGTCGAATTTCTATGCGGTGAGATTCGACACACGAGTAAAGAGATGGGAGAAGTGTATCAGTGTTGCTGGAGGATAAATCGAGAAATAAATGTTACTTCCAGGTTCGAACATCGTATATTTTACGTTTTATACCCATTTGTGACCGATTTACTGATCGTCCTTCGTACAGGGCTAAAGTAACCCGGTCAGAAATTTATTGCTAGCATACCCGCGCCACAGAGATTAAGAATTCGTGGAGTTGTACCTCAGATCGCTTGTACGTCTTAATGGTGTGGTGCTTATTTAAGCACATGGAGTACATTATCTTTGCGCTTTCTATCTAAACTTCTAGATCTCCATTTGCATGCCTATAAGGATCCACACTTTGTTACGAACACAACAAAAGTGAAACCCGTTTGTAACAACTGGAAAGTAAATAAGTCAAGAAGCTGAACGGTTTAGTGTGTACCTTCTAACAGAAAAACATACAATATCACTTCATACTGCAGCATATAGACTCATTGACAAGTAATGACTCTGTAAACAACGCCCGTTGCTAGGCAACTGATCCCTAAACTCATAAATGGACTAACTTGGAAAACGTGTTCTGTACACGATCCCTGCGATGGCTGCGTGACGCAACAACAGAGAATTGTTCTCTACGTGGTCCGTGCAGAGGTTTTATAAACAGTACAAGTCCAGAGTCTTGTCAGTTGGAGTCAATCATAAGAGCAGGAGATTGGTGCCAGATTGCTGCCAACCTGAAAGTTGTTTGGGAGATAGTTGCCGGCCAGTAAGTGAGTGAAAACGTGAGATACGGCGTTGGAAGCCGTTACCAGGCTACAACCGGTGAAGATACGGTACACTAAGAAGATTCAGTGCGTCCTGAAGTGAGGTGTAGAGTGTGTGGATTAGCGGTAGCGCTATAATTACTTGTAGTTTCTATGTGTAAATGCTCAATAAATCCAGGCACCAATCAAAACACCGTCTATAGGCACAATATGGAAAGAATCCCTTGGACAAATTCAAACCTTCCCATGCCCGCTGAACTTACATATTTCTCAATACTCCGTTGTTCCCTCTTTTATTCCGAGAAGTTCCCAGAAAGTTCTGAACAAATATTCTGTAGGAATTTAATATTTCGGCATATCTGAACTATCTCACCCAACCTCATAGTGCTAGGTGAACGGTGAAGGAAGAAACCTCATTATAAGAGCCTCTATATCATTAGGTCTGTCTCCTCTAAGACCAAAATTCTTTAGTAACTCCAGGAGACAAAGTAACCCTTCAGAAATTAACAGGTAACTTCAGCTTCCTTAAGCGATGAAGAAAACGTCACCAGTGGAAATGATCAGAAATATCCTCGTATTTTATGGAACCCGGAAGTCCGTTATAACGCTATATATTTCGTTAAATTACCAAACCTCAGGGCTAAGAATTAGAATAAGTTCTAGGACCACATAGGGAGAAGCAATCTCTAAGTGTAGAAGTGTGTTGATGTTTTGTTTCTTGTGGCTAGAGTCGTGCAAGTTTGGACAGCCCATTGTAAGTGGGTGTGTCGTAGTATCCGCTGTAGTACTCCTCCATTTCCCCCTCTGAGCCAGGACTCACCAGTTCACTTGTTCCCACGGAACAGGATTGTGTCTGTGTGTTCCAGTCACATGAATCTGTAACACTTCCATGAACATCAAAGGGATTTAGTAACAGCCAAAGTTCAGAGTGCTTTGCCACAACATCGAATTTATTGACCTAATCTTCTGGCAATGTTTTAGGGCGAAGAGATATCTCGGAAGAGGGCGCGTGGGTTCCCCTCCCAAAACACACTTTCTCAGAAAGTTAGAAGGGGACGAAGGTCGTGTTCAAGCGAGCAGCTCTCCTACCTGCTCCCTATTCGGGAAGTCCAGGATTCAAATTTTCTCCCGGAGATATAACAACCTGACTGAAATACAAGGTGACACAGAAAAACGGGAACTTTTGAGGTGCGTAGTGGCAGCCATGTACAGTTGGCAGCACTACGGAAGGGGGACTGTGAGCTGTAAACAATCACGCCATTCAGTAATAATGGAAGAGTGGAACAGTAGACAGCGTGCTTTCGCGATAAAAATGTTTTACAAAACCGACGATAGTTTGGAAGGTGAGCAGAGGGAGTTCCGTCGCTTTTTCAAATTAGGGCGTCATGGTCGCGTTCCTTCAAAACACGCGATAAAAACCTGGGTTCAGAACTTTGAAGAGACTGGATCTGCTCTGAAAAAGAAACCGACAGAACGACCGAGAAGTGTTCGTACTCAACAGAATATCGAAACTGTACACGTTTTAGTCTTACAGAGCCCACGGCGTTCAGTTCGTAAGCAAGCAGCTGCGGTCAGTGTGTCCCGAGAGAGTGTTCGCCGAATTCTCCGTTTTGATTTAAATTTTCATCCGTACAAGCTGCAAATTGTGCAACAACTGAAGGAGAACGATCACCAGTTGCGATTACAATTCTGTCAGCAAATTATGACAAACATAAACGAGGACAATGAATTTCTGGACAAGCTGTGGATGTCAGATGAAGCCCATTTCCATCTTACGGGTTATGCGAACAAGCACAACTGGGCAGACAGGAACCCTACAGAAGTTCATGAACGCCCTTTACACGCCAGCAAGGTCACAGTATGGTGTGCAGTTTCGTCACACGGGGTCATCAGACCTTACATTTTCGAAAATGAAGACCGGATCACAGTGACTGTCACTTCGGATCGGTATGCTGAGATGTTGCAAACTTTTGTTGCACCTGCATTGAACAATTTCCCACAACTTCACGAAACCTGGTTTCAGCAGGATGGTGCGACATCGCACACTGCAAGGCAATCAATTGCAGCTGTGCGAGAATTGTTTGGTAATCGTGTCAACTCAAGATTCGGTGACATTCCTTGGCCCCCAAGATCACCGGATTTATCAGTTTGTGATTTTTTCTTGTGGGGCTACCTCAAGAGTCGGGTCTACACGACTTGACCAAGGACACTGGATGAACTGAAACAAAGAATTGAAGAAGAAATTCGTGGTATCCCAGCTGAGATGTTGCAGCGATCAGTGGGGAACCTGAACAACAGATTAGGAGAATGCATACGTAGACAAGGAAGCCATCTCCAGGACGTAATTTTCAGAAATTGATAATTTGGATTGTTGTTTCTTAAAAAGCAAGTTGTAGTGGTTCAATTGCTGTCAATAAAATTTTTTGTTGTTGCATGTATTCCATTTTTATTTGTTTGCCAAAAGTTCCCGTTTTTCTGTGTCACCTTGTATTTCATGGTTTCCTTCAGTCTCCAATGAAATGTCACTACAGTAACTTAAATGAGGCCACAACCACTTCCTTGCACAAACTTTCAAAATCATTATTCACTATTATCCAACTTATTAGCCGTTCAACTGGCAATGTGCAATAAGTAATTTCACGATGGCAACATTGGGAGTGGACGGTAAAAGGTAAAAATATAAAGCTATCCCTGTAACAGGCCTTGGAGGTACAAAGGGTTATGAGACGCCTAGGGTCCCACATTATTTAGACAATCGGTTCACAGATGGCGGTGAAGTTGTTAGCCTTACGCGCCGGCCACCCTTTAGCCCCAGGAATATTCCTGGTATTCATTTCTGTTAGAGGCTGAGTCGACCTCAGGACCACATTGCCGCTGGAAGGATTAGGTAAATTGAAAAAATCCACCTCATCGGGATTCGATCCCGCGACCTTCCGGCTTATAGCATAGTGCCTCAACCAATTATGCTACCGTGTGCCCCCGAATATTATAGTTCTTGTGTTAAAATCCTTCGTCAAGAAACCGGAAGTGGAGTCTGTAAGAGACTAAGTGTTTGTAACAGTGAACTGCAAAATGTGGTAATAGTGAAATAGTGACAGTGTTACAGTTATTTGTAGTTCGATTTGCAAGAGATCAATAAATCGAGTCACTAATTTAAATCCTGTCTATAGTAGCTGTATCACGTGACAATATTAAGAAGGGGGAAGAACGTGAACTGAGCATACTGAACATATTGGCGAGGAGATTGTTCGGACCAAAGAGAAATGAAGTGGCAGGAGGTTGGATAACACTGCATAATGAAGAGCTTCATAGTTTGTACTCTTCTCCAAGTATAATTAGAATGATCAAATCAAGAGGGATGAAATGGGCAGGGTATGTAACACGAGTGGGGTAGAAGAGAAATGCGTATAGGATATTGGTGGGAATTCCAGAAGGAAAGAAACTACTACTGAGACCTAGATGTAGGTGGGAGGATAATAAAATTGTTCATAGAGAGATATGATAAGATGGTATGGACTGCAATGATCTGACCAGTGGAGGGCTCTTGCGAACACGGTAATGAACCTTCGGGTTCCATTTTCTTTTTATTGCTAGTGTTGTGGGACTAAGTCCCTTGTATTGCAGCCACGTCTGGCCTATTGTACCAGCCCCAGATGATAGGTGAGGGTGATTATGGAGCAATTGGTGGAATGTAGATTGGTAGGGGAAACCGAAGTACTCGGAGAAAACCTGCCACAGCACCACTTTGTCCACCACAAATCCCACTTGACCAGACCCGGAATCGAACCCGGGCCGCCGCGGTGGGAAACCAGAGACTAACCGCTTGAGCTATGTCGCGGCCCTCCGGGTTCCATAAAATGCTGCGAAATTCTTGAGTAGCTGCACAACTGGCAGATTCTCAAGAAGAGCTCGGCTCCATGCACTTATTTAGTAAGTATTTACGACATTTAAACAAGAATTTCTGGGAAGATTTAATCGCCTACTCTCTTTTGACCCGACATGGACCGCATAGAAAACGACGAATCAGACATCTTCTATTGTTGCTTACGTATTCATTGCCGCGGTAACGTTTATGTATAGACGCTGCCTAGCAACGGTAAAGGGATATGGCAGGGTCTTATGAAGTACACCGTTGAGGTGAGTCCACTTTCCACGATATACATACCAAATTTCATAAAGATCGTTTCAGCCATTCAAAAAGTTGATATGGGGTACACGCAGAAATACAGACAGCATGGTGATTGAATAATCCTACTTTTATTTTTTTTTTTCAAAATAAAGAAATTATGCTAAAAAGACGCATGTTATTTCCTTTTTGCTTAACTCCCAATCCACTCTTTTCTTCACATGTAACGGCTTTATATTCTGAGCCCAGCCTCTGTTCGCTTGCAACGCTGTTGTTATGCTTCATGGCTACAGCACACAGCAAACGCGAGATCATGTACGGCTAGCATTGTTCAGAACAACGTTGTAGTCTGCTGTAATATAACATCATTTTGCATATAAAATAGCAATGTAATAGTGAGATTAAAGCTCTGAAATTACGCATTTCTGGCTACCATAGCAAAGAATGTTCTAGTATTAATACGTAACTTGCATGAACGTAAATGATATGATACCCCATGAAAGAGCGAACAGTCTATGAAACGTGTCTCTTCTGTGGTTACTGATAATAGTTCCTTAACGTAAAATGTTAAAACATAAAGCTATCCTTGTTACTGACCGTGGAGCCCCATTGGGTTGCGAGACATCGAGGCTCCCACATTTTTTAGACAATCCGCCTACAGATAGCGGTGAGGTTGTCAGTCTTACGCGCCGGTCACACCTTTATCCACCGGGATGATTCCCGGTACTCGTTTCTGTTAGAGACTGAGTCGGCCTCAGGGAAAATTGCGGCTGGAAGGATTAGGTGAATTGAAAAATCCAATGGCCTCATCAGGAATCGAGCCCGCCACCTTCCAGTTTGTAGCATACGCTACCGCATGCCCCCATAATCTTTTCGTTTTGATACATAAAGCTCAAATTACGATAGAAAGGAGAAAGTTTATGGTAGACTAATTGTGAGTGCTGTTCGTGGGAGATAGCGTTAGACGCCGATCTCGTCGTAACACTCGTTAACATGTATTACTGGAAAGGAAAAGGGCAGAAAGCAGGGGAAGTTTTACGGAAGCTTATATAAGTGATGATTACAACTTCTGTTGAGTGCTCGCCGGGTGTTACACTAGTTGTAGAAGATGAACTTAATTTTTCCGAGTTCTTAGAACATGACAAACTACAGAAATTAATCATTAAAGCAGTGTGTATTAATTAGATGGTCCCACTGAAATTACAGCACATGTGCAGCCATTTTGTAACACAGATTCACACGCACTGTGTTCGTAATGGCAGAGTTCAGACATAAAAATGCTCATAATAATAATAATAATAATAATAATAATATTTAACATATACGCAACCCTAAACCGCTGGTTATCTCTGCAGTTACAAACACGCAAACGCATGAGCGTGCAGACATTATACGAGATTACATGGACTCCCCATATCAGGCACTTGCTATGATGAACAGCGTTGCCTTCAGATTATCCCGTTTACACGAATATCCAGCATATTAGACATGATTAATAGGATTAAAACGCAAGTCTGATCTTCAAGATAATAGCGTAAAGGTATAAAGTAACACAGTAAATTTCTTACATATTGCCAAACCACTTCTTCATTTCCAGTAATATACTTAATGAGTACATGTCTGTCGTTTCAGTTTATTCTCATCTTTACTGGTTTATTTTCCTTATTTAAAAAAAAGGCATATGCCATCGCTTTGCTGTCTGTGTCGTATCAGATACTCAATATGTTGTGAAAGTAGGCGATTAGTTCTTCCCAGAACTTATAGTTTTCTGTTACTACAGGCGAAACTGCAGACAGCGAAGATTATGGTCTTCGGCATATGGCACCGTGTAGCTCTGTAGACATGTGCGAGCGCCGTGGAGGAACGTGCTGCATCCATGTAATCTCTCACACACATAACTGATTGTGGTTTAGTTAACGTGCGCTCCTCCAGGAGACATAAACGGACTAGTCCCCAGGGACAAGGAGAGGTATTTATCCTATTGCAAATAGTCTCCCTGTACATGGCAGTTTTAATTACCAGCGAAACTGTTGACGTCTCAACTGCCCACAGTAACATGCCCGCTGGATATGCTGACGTTGTGTGGTCCCTGTGAGGATCCATATAGTAACGAACGCGCACAGAGGCTCGCTCGTAATATTGACGCTCCAATTAAGGGTGAGAGCAACATGCTGTTGGGACGAGACGAGTTACAGTTGTCTCATCGTCTCCTGTGTCAAATTACTGAATATACTGATGTACTGACATGTAGCACGCGCGGGCAGATGAGAAATGTGAATACGATTTAGTCGGGAAAAGTGGATGGGAAGCGATCATTTCGGAGACACAGGCATAATACTGACACGTGTTGGTGGTACGCGCGACGAAATTAACAGGTTCTAGTTCCGATGATTGGGTTCATTAATAGCTTAGTTACAAATTATTTAATCACGTTTAAATACAGCGCTATCGCTCTACTACACACATAGTGGTCCTCTCCTCGTACTACAACTAAAACGCAGGAACTATAAAAGTTTCACTGAATCACACGCTCCAAGTGTTACACATGAATGAAGCCTTCTAATCACATTTGCAATCATCACAGGTCGACGAACTTCACGTGGCTGTCTTCTACCGAGAACGTAGCTCCGTTTGTTTTTAAGGTCACTCCTTCTCACGGACCCCAAGGAAAACACCATCTCTATTGTTGTGGATGTATGTTTAAAACTGCGTCGCCTGTATACAGGTTTGTAAAACTGTTGCCTGGGAACACGTTGATCAAATCAGTTACAATACCGATTTTAGTATTATTCTTCTGCATCCTGTTGTTTATCATGTATTAAAGGCATAATTGAGAGCCGTCAACACAAATGATTACAAAACCGATATTAAAATATTTAATTTATTTTTGTTTACATCACATTACGTCTTTCGATCTGCAGAGATCACGATTACATTTACATCGTAATTGAATTACCTGTTAAAATGGATCTTTTTTTTTTATTTACACTTTCCAACACTCGATCACACATAAGATACATCGCAAAAACTTACCCTGCGGCCCGTTCTAAAACTGAGAAACCCAAACAGAAAACTTCCTTATGTGTGTGTGTGTGTGTGTAAAAGATAAAGCTGTCCCTGTAACCGACCGTGGAGGCCCATAGGATCGAGGCTCCCACATTTTCTAGACAATCGGCCCACAGATGACTGTCAGGATTTTTAAACCTTACGAGCCGGCAGGCCGCCCTTTACCCCCAGGAAGATTCCTTGTACTCATTTCTGTCAGCGGCTGAGTCGACCGAAGGGCCATAATGCGACTGAAAGGATTAGGTCAATTAAAAAATCAAATGACCTGATCGGGAATCGAACCTGCCACCTTCCGGCTTCTAGCATAGTGCCTCAACCAACTATGCTACCACGTGCAACTCTAGAAGGCACAAAAACCACAGTCACATACAGCAGCACGAAGGGCTTAACCCGACTATTCACCCTCACAACAAAGGAACCTTGCGCCCCAGAAAACATCGAAAATTATGAATCTCCTATACATCACACAACAACCAGTATCCCAAACAAAACACCCACCCAATTTTAAAATTAAAATTCTATTTTTTCTAATTGAATTCTAATTCTAATTTCAACTTTTATCACATTTAACCCTTAGCACATTATAACACTTGTTACACGGGACATATTCCATACTTAAAACTTAATATTAAAATTCAGATAATAATATAATTGGTAAATGTAAAATATGTATCCATTTTAATAGATAATTGAATGACGACGGAAATGTATTGCTAATCCACCTGATGAAGATCTCTGCAGATCGAAGCATACACGTATAGTGAGATGAAAATAAAATAACTGAATATTAAACATTTTAATATCAGTTACATAATAAATTGTTGTGTTCACGGCTATCAAAAGTACCTTTAATAACTGGAATATGATATTAAAATGTAATTTAATTTTTTTAATTCGCTTAGTGGGGGGGTGGGTTAGGTGGGGTGGGTCCCTGTCATCACGGCATGGCGCGTCCTCAGGTTGCGGATGGAGGAGACGCCCTCCAGATATAGAGGGAAGCTGTGAATATATTGAATAAGCAGTCGTGGACAGCTGAAAAGGGGTGGTCCTCCAGCTGGGGGATTGGGCGTGGGGCTAACAACCCCTCACCTTAAAAATAATTATGTTACGAAAATGAACACAAAGCCTCGGACCTGGAAGGTTCTTTAGATAAACGACCTAAGCTAAAGCTCAGGATAGGGACCAGTGGGGTGCTCTTGTGAACACGGTAATGAACCTTTGGGTTCCATAAAACACTGGGAAATTCTTGAAAAGCTGCAGAATTGGCGGATCCTTCAGAAAGGCTCAGCTCCATGAGTAAGTAAGTTAGTGGGGGTTGGAGTCAAATTGGGTCCACTCGGCACGGCGACCACTGATTGGCCTATTGTAGCCTGCCTCGGGTGATTATGATGGAGAATTTGGTGGATTGAAGATTGGCAGGGGACACCGAAGTACTCGGAGAAAACCCGCCCCAGCACCTCTTTGTCCACCACAAATCCCACTTGACCAGACCCGGGATCGAACCAGGACCGCCGCGGTAGGAAGCCAGCGAATAATCGCTTGAGCTATGGCGCGGCCAAAATGAACCTTAAAGGAACAGGGTAGAAAACTGAGAACTGGATTCACGTGATTCAGCATATGGTCCAGTAGCGGCCCGTTGCGAAAAGTCTTGTTGCATAAAACGTGGATAAGTTATTCATTAATTTACTGAATGTCAATGTCACAAGAATGAATTAATAAGATCTTGCGGGCTAATAGAAACCTATTAGAGTAATATAATATTAAATTCAATATATCGTTATTTCAGAACAAAACACTTTCAATCCCACATAGGTGAAAATTTTCGCCCGCGTAAAACATACGCTTTATACTAAATAGAGTAGTATAAGCCCGAAAAAGCAGCTATTCGCGTCTTATTTAGGACTTTTACCATTCACTTTCGGCAAAACCTCATATTCCACAAGGAGACGCTTTTTTACTAGTGAAATTTTTAGGCAAAATATAAGTAAAGTAAAGGTATCCTTGTATCCGGCCGTGGAGGCCCATAGGGTTGTGAGATGTTGAGGTTCCCACATTTTCTAGACAATTGGCTCAGAGATGGCGGTAAGGTTGTCAGCCTTACGCGCCGGCCGCCCTTTAACCCCAAGAATATTCCAAGAATATTCCTGGTACTCATTTCCGTTAGAGGCTGAGTCGACCTCAGGGCCATAGTGCGGCTGGAAGGATTAGGTCAATTGAGAAACATTCAATGACCACATCGGGACTTCAACTCGCGACCTTCCGGCTTGTAGCATAGTGCCTCCACCAACTACGCTGCCGTGTGAGGGTATAAATTTAGTAAATCACTTTTTCAACCCATATATTTGGGGGGGTTTTATAAATTAAAATTTCTCAAATATACCTATACTGTTATGTAAAGCCTAGGTTCGACACGTAATTCCTAAGTTTTACCAAAATTCGGACTTTTACAGCAACATATGTACCTTAACTGTAATGTTTCAATATGTGGCATCATCACTGAAGTCTAGTTCTGCGCGTCACACATTACAATGCTGGAAATGAATACATCCTCTAGTAATAATCACTTTATAAATCGTCATATCCGAACTCTAACTTCATGGAGCTGAGTCCTTCTTGAGGAACGGCTAATTGTGCAGCTACTCAAAACTTCCCAGTATTTTATGGAAGCCGAAGGTTCATTACTTTGTTCACAACAGCCCTCCACTGGCCCCTATCCTGAGCCAGATCAATCCAGTCCATACCACCACATCCTACCTAAGATCCATTTTAATGTTGTCCACCCGCCTACGTCTTGGATTTCCTAGTGGTCTCTTTCCTTCTGGCCTTCCCACAAATATTCTAGATGTATAACGCTTCTCCCCCCATTCCTGCTACAAGCCCCGCCAATCTCATACCCTTTGATTTGGTCATTCTAATTATACTTGGTGAAGAACACAAATTATGCAGCTCATTATGCAGTTATAAAGATACAATTTATGTGAAGGTGTACACAGAGACAAATCATATTTGAAATCACAAAATACCATTACAAATATATGTAATAAGTGTTAGCTTAGACAGTAACGTGACTGTTTATGAACTGGATGGCCATGACATGAGCTCAGCTAGGGACATAGTACTTTCCATTCGGGACCCACGCAGCCCATATCGAAAGGAACTGGAGGTCGCTTCTCTGGCGATGCAGAGATCAGAGCGAGAGCCGAAGCATTGATCTCCATCCCAAGACGAGGAAGAGCTCATGCCCATTCCACGCATCACTATGACAGAAAGCTGAAGAGTCAGCTTCACCTCTTCTCCCATCCAAAAATCACTATGACACAGCGCTGAAGAGGCAGCTTCACCTCTTCTCCCATCCACACATCACTATGACAGCGCTGAAGAGACAGCTTCACCTCTTCTCCCAGCCACACATCACTATGACAGAGCGCTGAAGAGGCAGCTTCACCTCATCTCCCATTCATACATCACTATGACAGAGCGCTGAAGGGACAGCTTCGCCTCTTCTTCCATCTACACATCACTATGACAGAACGCTGAAGAGACAGCTTCACCTCTTCTTCCATCTATACATCACTATGACAGAACGCTGAAGAGTCAGCTTCATCTCTTCACCCATCTACACATCACTATGACAGAACGCTGAAGAGTCAACTTCACCTCTTCACCAAACCACACAACAGTGTGACATGATCGAATAGCATAATAAGAGACAGCATCTGCTGCTAAGCAATGGCACATCTGACGCATTTATTTAATCACTGACTTTGGCTGTCCCATTTTCCTATACCTTGGACGGAAGCGAAAGTTATAACATTACAGAAACCTCATAAGGACAGGAATTTCTCCAAGAATGTATGTCCGATGAGCCTGTTGCCTACAACAGACAAGTTATTTGAGAAAGTTATTCTGAAAATAGTCCAAAGGCACATTAAAGAAAAAGGCCTGCTTAATGCAAGCCAGTTTGGTTCCCGTGCCCGTCACAGCACGACACTTCAATGTATTAGGCTAACGGACCACGTAACCTTAAATTTAAAAATAACGTGTTATGGCTGCTGTATTCTTTGACATTGAAGAAACCCTTGATGCAACATGGAACCTTGGCTTGCTTAATAAATTACAAATTTCGATAGTGTGATCAAGTTTGTGGGCTCTTTACTTTCTCAGAGATAATTCAGAGTTTCCGTCGAAGGCGCAATATCTACACCAATGGATATACAAGTAAGGGTGCCATAAGGTTCCGTCCTATCCCCCATATAGTACAATATATATATATATATATATATATATATATACGCCCCAAACACAGGTCTCTTTGCTGACGACACCTGTATATATGTGACAGACCGCAAAGAGGGTTGTGTTATCCGAAAGCTGCAGCGAGGTCTCAGTGCTATTCAGAAGTGGTGTGAGCGCTGGAACAAAAATAATAATGAAGATAATATTCTAATCATCTACTTTTCTCATATACTTAGGCCCCTTGAGGCTCATCTTACACTGAGTGGACGGAATGTACCCTTCGTCAATCATGTAAAATATCTCGGTATAGTCTTTGATAAGAGGATTACACGGAGACTGCACATAGAAACGATTGAAGCCAAGGCCTTCAGAACATTTATCAGAATCTACTTCTTACACAAAAGTGGGGGTTTAAACGCCAACATTAAACTAACCTTCCATAAGGCACTGCTCAGAGTAGTAATGGTTTATGCTTGCCCCGCCTGGGAAATAGTGGCAGACACCTACCTCTTAAAATTGCAGCGCCTGCAAAACAAGTCTATGAGCACCATTGGAAATTTTTCAAGGTGCACACCGGTCCGCGATTTGTAAGCGGCTTTCAACCATCCGTATGTATATGATTATATAGCGAATTGTGCAGACGTCAAACTGAAGTCATAGAAAATCATAAGAAAGAACATGTTCGCAGTACAGGACAAGACACAACCAGATGCAGACAATATATGGAGATTGAAATTGGCGGCGGTCAAGCTTACGTCCGTTCAAATGCCTTTGTAAAGTAAGGTACATAAGATAGGCATGATCTGCTCTGTAAAGCCTGTACTGACAGAGGACTTGTGTGTAGTGCAAAAGGAAGAACTTTCGATCACATGTTATATATGCGATACGTACACTTGACAAAAGAACAAGCATATTTATTACAAACAAACTCATCCTCTCGTCGGAGAGGATGTTACATCAAGGACTTTGAACGCAACGGTTCAGTTGCAAACAATAATCTCTGGTTTTGATCCTCGAGGAGCTTGGACCAAGAGGAACTGATTGGCGGTAAACAGCCAGTCCTAAAGTAACTCTGGCTCATTCTTTGAAGGGTTAAACAGGAATCAATAATCTCACTACCCTTGTTATTTCTGTGAGCAAGTCGAAATATCTTGAAATTCGATTGGCGCGGCGGCTGAGCAGGGCGCAGCATTTGCATACACAACGTGATTACAGGATGAAAGTGTTGAGGTCTGCCTTCAAAAAATAAAACAACAGTAAATAAGAAAGAGGAGCTTCAAGGAAATCATCCTCTTTAATGTTTGTTAAACTTGCAAAATAAAACTCCTTGACTCTAGCAGCTGCAACATTCAACAGAGATAATTATTTCTCCCTTTCTCCAGAAGAAAGAAAAAAAGACGGGAGGATATTTTAGTATTAAAAACAATCTACAGTCCAGATGAGTTTATGTATCCACTGCAGGAAACAGCGGGGATCTGTGTTTAACATAATGACAAGTGGTAAACTTGTAAGAGAAACTTCTGAGCTCTCAGATGGGAGAGGGGGGGGGCAACGAAAATACAAAAAATAAGGACAAGTGGGAAGATAAGGAAAGATGGTTCGCTAAACATTTCGGACGTCATCAGTCATAAAGTATATTTCTTGTTATCCCACTCCTTGGACCAATATTCTTGTCCATTAGTTCCTGTATCATCCCTCAGATTTCAATCCGTGTATTTTATTTCGTCGCGATTTTCCATCGTCTGCGCATTCAATGTGCCCTCTGAATTGTTTCTTTCAGCGCACCTCCTGTTATAAAGCAAAGAGTAATCTTCCTAATTATCCCACGTAGTTCCATAGCTACATATCCTGACTTATTCCAAACATAACAAAATTCTTCTTCTAATCTCTAATTCTGTAGCGTGTAGGGTCGCTACTATGCAGCGACCCCGAGATAAGCAAATATACCAGAGCCGTTTCTAGGCAACGGCTCGGTAAACAAGTTCCCGCCACAACGGATACGCATGCAACAATCGAGGATATGTTCTGCTCGGATCGTGCAAAGGGATTATAATGAGGACAGTTTAAGCAAGAAAAGTTATAAAAACAGACCCATCGTCTAGTCAGAGAGGGCGCCCCACAATAACAAGACCGTAACTGCCAAACAGTAATAAATATCTGGGCATGAGCCCTAGACTGGGCACGACACCAAGACTGACCGACTGACTGACTCACCGTCAGTCGCAATGTGACTATAATTTTGACTCTGACAAGAAAAGTTCAGTTGGAAGGGAACCGAAGTTTAGGGAGCATTTCAGCCTGAAAGCAGAGGAATAGCCATTGTTATAAGTTTCTGCCAGGAAACGTCTAGTGAATATACTTCAGGCTGAGAAAGACTTAGCGTGTGCTAAAGTGATTTGTAAAATGTGGAAATTAGCGACATAACCTGTACGTGGTCAATAAATCTAACCCTGTTTATAGTCACACACACACTATGTGACAATATTTTTGTTTAAAACTCTCAATTGGAACAGAGTGTATACTAAATATATTTGAGGTTTACATGACAGTGAATATCCCTACTGTGGCTTTCTGTGTTACGACGCTGTGTAACCTTATCAGTATATTCTAAAATTTCGAAATAACATACTGTGACGCATATGACCATTGCTAGACAACGGCTCAGACACAGATTAGTCAGTCAGTCGTAAAGGAATTAAGAAGGCAATTCAATAGTTCAGTGTTCGGCTGTGGATGTTAACGAGCGGACAACGGAAGCTGAAGAAGTGATCAACTCGTAACTCAGAACCAAGTCAGTCACACTCGAAGTCCAGTAAGGAATGGAACGAGTCTTAGGCAGTCATTGGTCGTGGGCTGTTATAATTGATTGTAATTGAGAGTGGTTCTAAGAGCAGTACCAAGAAACCCAATCATCCAATCCAGAACCCGTTACTATTCGTCACGGAACCCCGGATACGTAACAATGCTATCTCCTTCTCAGGGTGTAATTGGATCAAGTTTGGGATACGACTGGTTATGTAGAACTAAGAGAAGGGGGAACTGGACACAGAAAGTGAGAGCCAGAGACGAGGAGTAGGTAGGAAACATATCCCTGAAGATGGTAGAAGTATGGTCTTCTGAAAAAATAGATCAGTCTGATTCTGAAAGATATCATATTGTGACATGTTGAGCTATGGATGACGCCCCTCCCCCACCCCCGCCAGCCGTGATGCGCCGAGCGAAGCCGAAGCGAGCCGATGTTAGCCGAGTCCTAGCATCCTGGTCGCTAGGCAACGCGAGTCAACAGCGATGACGTCACCAATGGCAGCACGGGTAAACAGGATTGCGAGAGACGACGGTGGTAACAGCGGTTACTACCGCTAGCGTTACTAGCAACACAGCGCCAGGCAACAAGGGTGCTTATTACGTGGCCGTTTTCTGTATGGTCCGATCGAGGCTACATGAGGCGCAGCGAAGGCTATTCACAGTTAGTCCTGGAGCTACCGCCGAGTGAGTCCTCGAGCTACCTCCGAGTTAGTTCCGAGTTAGCCAGCAACCAGTCAGTTGTCTTGTGGCATTTGGAGTGTACTATATGTGATACTGCAGATAGCAGTAATCGTAAATCTGTAATTTGGGTGATTGTAAGTGCGAAGGTGAAATAAAATTCGCTATATCAGATACGGCGTGAAGTTATTTGTCGCGATATACACCCAATACGTGACAATACATTTCTATCTGTGAGATTATTTAATGTTTACTTATATGAAAGCGACACAGTTCTTAATTATCGCGTTGTGATGAAACAACATCAAGTATAATGAAATTATAAATTCACCTAGAATGGCGTTCGGAAAACATTTGTACTTGCCTAAGTGTACGGATTCACATATATTGTTAGCATCTGCAGAACGAAGGGCCGCACCATAGTTCAAGCGGTTAGCTGCTGAATTCCCACCGCGGCGGCCCGGGTTCGATCCCGGGTCTGATCAAGTGGGATTTGTAGTGGACAAAGTGGCGCTGGGGCAGGTTTTCTCCGAGTACTTCGGTTTCCCCTGCCAATCTTCATTCCGCCAATTGCTCCATAATCACCCTCACCTATCATCTGGGGCTGGTACAACAGGCCAGATGTGACCGCAGTACAAGGGACTTAGTCCCACCCCACTAGCATTAAAAAATCTGCAGGACGGTAAGAAGACAGCAAACACATTTAGTGTGTGTATAAAGGTAAAATAAACTGAGCGCATTACGTGCAGTTTCCGCGTCCTTAACAATTCTTAATTATAACGGATTTATGTTAAGAATTCTCGTTCTGGGAGCACAAGCAGAAACAGCATACTAATAAGTTTGCTCTTCGAAAGGTTGGGGGCGGGGGAGCATTGCGCTTCACAAAGTTACCCACCACTCCAACTCACAAAATTCTCGACGTTAAGAAATGGGTTGACGATCCAATTTGAGCAATGCAACGAGCATGAAATTGTCCAACACGGAAAAAAAAATATTTGTAAAGCTTTCAGACGTTCAATTTTCGTTTTATACACACATCACAAGAAATTATATATATATATAGAAGCCCGAGGGATTTATAACGAACCCTTAAAAAGGATTTTTTCTTCCAGATTTGTGCATAATTGATATGGGCACAAAAAATTCCGTCGGTATATTGCCTAGGATATGGGCTTAACGACCGGAGTTTGGTTCGAGTCCTAGAAGAAATACTAGATTTTTCTCTACTCCACCGGTTCAGAGATCTATCCAGCTTCCTATCCAATGGGTACCAGGGGCTCTGCCCCATATGTCTTCATGTCATGGTAAGATAAAAACGGTAAAATTGTCACTGTGCTTAAATAATTAAGCACTACGCCATAAAGATATTTGGTGGAGTGGATACGTAGATCAACGTCTTCATGACCTCCGCACTAGTTGGAGGTGAGTGGTCAGCTTCACACCCGGGGAAAGGAGCCCACGGTACCCAATTGATAGGAGGGTGGGTGTGTCTCAGAGTCGGTCTGGAAGACACGAAAAAGTGAAAATTCTTGACCTCATCACAACTCGAACTCCGACCCTTTGGTCGTCCATCCCGTAGCCAGTCGCTATGCCGACTGAGCTGTCCCGGCTCTGTTCAGGACGTGGTCCTCAACTGAACAGAGACAACTTCAACTTTGATGAAGTAAAGGTGAATTCCTTCCTGTGCTTAATTAATCGAGCATCAACATATTAAGACGTATGGGGGAGTTGAGGTATATCTCCACCATTCTTGACCTTTTTACAGTTGTCAGCTTCAGACTCCGCACGATTTACCACCGGGGAAAGATATGAGGTTGGGTGAACCTCGGAGCTGGTCTGAACGCTGTGGAGTAGCGAAAGAGATCCCTTGTCCTTATGGTAAATCGAACCCCAACCACCCAGCCCAGAGCTTATCGCTATGTCTTCTGAGCTATCCTGACTCCCAAATTTATCTTTAAGCTACTCTAATATACCCCCTGTCGCCCCCCCAACTGCGACCTTGGAGACCGCAACAATGCATGCTTGTCAACAATCTCCGGATGTCTCTTCACCTCGCCCAAGGTCACACGTTCAGTTTTTCGGCGATAGTCAAGTCACCCTTGACTTTCCTTCGTCACTTACCTATCCTTCCTTCCTTCTCCCAATCTCCTATTTTCTCCTCCAATCTCTTCTGTATGTCGCTTCGCTTAGTGGGGGGTGGAGTCAAACTGGATCCACTCGGCACGGCGGCCACTGACTGGCCTATTGTACCTGCCCCGGGTGATTATGATGATGGAGAATTTGGTGGAATGAAGATTGGCAGGGGACACCGAAATACTCGGAGAAAACCTATCCCAGAGCCAGTTTGTTCACCACAAATCCCACTTGACCAGACACGAGATCGAACCCGGGTCGCCGCGGTGGGAAGCCAGCGACTAACCGCTTGCGCTATGGCGCGGCCACCTTCTGTATGCCAGTCCTATAGGCATTCTCTCCCTCCTGGTTCTAAGTCTTCTACTCGTAAGCCTAGTCAGTAGTTTCGGATATGCAGCACACTAACAGATATCATCAGCTCGGCATTAACATTTCATGTCACCCACTTTCTGTACAGGGACGTAAACTTCTGCAGGTAAATATTTTTCACAGCTCGGTAACACAACGCTCCAAATGTCCTGCCGTTCTACTCGCAACAGACTGCAATACATTGACCTAGTCATTCGTGGGACACTGCTTCGACTCCTCTTCGGGACAACTGTCATCATATTCTGGTCACAGAAGTCTTACAGCAAAATATTCACATATTGCGTGACTCTTCAGGAGCCAACAAAATGTGACGCTTACGTCAATGAGTGAAACTGACCAAAAAATCATTAGTTCAGATTAGATTTAACTGGTATAGAAATGGCCACTTAGAATCACGAGTACGCGGAAAATATTGTAGCATGTAGGCCCGTTGATAAGTAATGACTTTGTAAACAATGGCCGTTCCTAGAGAAGAGATTCCTAACATGCACCAATTAAATGATTCGGAAGCGGTGTTCTCTACGCTGTCCGCGCGACATTTGTGTAACAACAACACAAGCAATGTTCGAAGCGGTGTTTTCCATGTGGTCCGCTCCGAGGCTATATCATTCGGCTGGCCAGGTTCAGTTCAGTACAGTTAGTGCAATGCAGTGGNAGTTCAGATTAGATTTAACTGGTATAGAAATGGCCACTTAAAATCACGAGTACGCGGAAAATATTGTAGCATGTAGGCCCGTTGATAAATAATGACTTTGTAAACAATGGCCGTTCCTAGGGAAGAGATTCCTAACATGCACCAATTAAATGATTTGGAAGCGGTGTTCTCTACGCTGTCCGCGCGACATTTGTGTAACAACAACACAAGCAATGTTCGAAGCGGTGTTTTCCATGTGGTCCGCTCCGAGGCTATATCATTCGGCTGGCCAGGTTCAGTTCAGTACAGTTAGTGCAATGCAGTGGAGTCGAGTCGAGTTCAGATTCGACAGTGGTGGGACAGTAGCTAGCCGGTAAGAACGTGAACAAGGAGGTAGAGGACGTCACTAGAAGCCGTTACCAGACAACCGTTGAACACACAACAGACCGAGAAAACTTAAGTGTGTGCTGTGGTGAATTGTAAATTGTGTGAATTAGCTACCGCGCTAGTTATTTATAGTTACGATCTATGTCTTCAATAAATTAAATTATCATCCAAACCCCGTCTACAGACACTCTAAAATCGTCATAGTATTAATATAGTAATTATATTTGTCATAACCTATCAGATTCCACAGAAAACCTTTCTTTAGTAACAGAAACACAAATAAATTAAGATTGAATTATTGATAAGAAATGCTGAAGTTTATAGTAAAGGCGATCTGAACCATATATTTTAAGCTACGACATTGCTGCTCTTCAGAAGCAACTTAATGGGAATTATATTACTAATTAGGGAAACGTCAGAAAAGAGTTCATCTGTGATTTATTCTACACATTGCAATAATAAAGCAGTTTTATGTACTGGCAGTAACAATGTCGACCATTTCAGGGCACACTTTCTTAAGTGCCTTGATGGGAAAATTAAAATAAGTGTAAACCCATTTCAAAATAGGCTTTTTCGAAGCTAATTTCCCAGCGGAGTTTTAAGTCACATTTGAAATAGGTAACTTTTGTCTCCTAGTAAGGTATATTATCCATCTATGGCTCTACAGTCCTTGTGGACCTTGGCCGATTTTTCATTTTCTTAATCTGTAGACAGTCGGTGGAACTCCTTGGACGGGGTATTAGCCCGTCGCAAGGCCGATACTTACACACAGAACAGCACAAACACAGAAAAAACGTAGACATCCATACCTTGAGTGCAATTCGAACCCACGATCCCCGTGTTCGAGCAAGCAAAGAAGGTTCAATTCTCAGACAGCGCGGGCCACTGTGATCGGCTGTATTATCGATCAAACTAATGGAATTTTTTTCTTCTTAGCACTACACCCCCAGTGGGCCTAGGCTTACCTCCATGAATTTCTCCGTTCACTTCGGTCTTTCTAGATCTTACACATTCGGTAGGACTCCTTGGGCGGGTGATCAGATCGTCGCAACGCCTTTACCTGTACACAAATGAAACATCCATGCCCTGAGTGGGATTCGAACCCATGATCCCGGGGTCCAAGCGAGCAAAGACAGTACATGCCTTAGACCGCTCGGCTAACGTGACCGGCAACTAATGGAATTAGGCATTGGAATGAACCAGATGAGCGTATTATTTTATTGTCTTCGACGTTTGTAATTAATAGGAGAAAACTGTGGATCAATATTACTCGCGTATATTCGTATCTTATTCATTCACGGAATTATGAATTCATGCAGTTGTAAGGGAACACTGCCGTTATGTTACCTGCACAGACCTATCGAGTGTCCGCTTCAGCTATCCCGTTGGATTCAGAGTGGAGCTCTAGACCCTCTAGACTGCTCTAGACAATATTTCGCTGAATTGGTCTCCATGGATATATGAGGGAGAGTCAGTAAGTAGGTCACAGATGTAAGTAAAACAGCTNTGTCCGCTTCAGTTATCCCGTTGGATTCAGAGTGGAGCTCTAGACCGCTCTAGACAATATTTCACTGAATTGGTCTCCATGGATATACGAGGGAGAGTCAGTAAGTAGGCCACAGATGTAAGTAAAACAGCTGTAATGGACGTAATAGGTTTTCTATGTGTACCACTAGGTAGCAGCACAGTCCACCTTCATGACCTTCATGACAGTCTATGTGGCAGACGCTCACGCAGGTTCATTTCAATAGTCAAAATGGCGACCTTGCTTGAAGTGTGCACTACTAAAGAGGTGTTGTACGTTTATTGTGGGCAAAAGAAAGTCATGTATTATATGCATGCATATGTGCTGTATGTACATATTTTGAAAAAGAAATAAAAAAATGAAAATCTTAAAGAACTAAATCACGTTCCGAGATATATACTTATTATACTTCACATATCCACATCCAGATGTCACTATTCACACAATGGACACTGAAACCAAAACTGCTCGATTATTTTCGGCCTGCTGAATTCTTTACACTCACGCAGTGTGTTAACGCTCGACAATTCGTCGCTATAATAATCGAAATTTGCGCAATTACAGGTTTCCACTGCAGAGTGACATTTCAATTATACATATGTAAAAAAGGTGCCATGGCGCTTATCTGAAAGACAATAAATTCGGCCCGCTGATCGAGATTTGGAAACAGACCCTCCGAAGTACAGAACAGAACTGCGATTTTCGTTTTCCCAACACGCACAAATACTGTGTCACAGTGTTGTACAGTCGCTAGTCTCTACATGAGCTTATTAGAGGCAGAATATACGGACCCCCAGGAAATTCTCCTTTTGTACGGACGGACCTGTGACGCTGGAGGCGGACGACTTGAATATTTCATGGTCGCCAAACGACAACATATCGATCGCGAGCCACGGGAGACACGGCCGCCATAGTCAAGGTGGCAGTGCTGACGTGTACACTTGCTGCTGTGTTTCGGAACTCCGAAATGGTCTTCCTCCACTCGCTCTGCGTCACTCGGTAAGGGAAACTGAGAGCGAGAATGTGCTTATGGCAAATCATTTAATCGTTTAACACTGAAACTTATTGTACTGGCTATTAAGACATCCATTTTTGCAATTCTACTACAGTCAGCTTATCCTGAGATAGAGTTTCTCAACAATGTTCTGAACACCATTGTCAAGTGGTTAGTATTCTTGTTCTCTTAATCGGGAGGCCCGGAGACATGAGGTTCCCGTGGTTTTCTTCAGCCCCTCCAACAATTTCATAGATAGCATTTTATAACAGGCTACAGCTGAGCCATTCCAAATTCTCTGAAATTCTTTCTGAACGAGTTCACGAGAATTCCCATGCCTTTATAATGATATTTATTTTCTTCTATATAATATTATAAACAAACCACGGATGAGTTCAGTCTTCGGGGATATAATGCTGTATAGTCCGTTGAAAGTCAACTTACGCTTACCAAAGCTTTATGTAATGACATTATCAAAGAATTTACAGTACATTTAAGTAATTAAGAGCTCTGCTCACCACCTGCTCCACGTTCGTTTCATATTTGTTCTATTCATCGACCCAGAAGATAGAGACGATATGTTTTCCGACTCAGCTGTTGACTTTCAAAGTAAAAGTCAAAACAAATTTACGACTTGCGGTTTACCGCCGATCAGTTCGTCTTGGCACCAAGTTCCTTGAGGCTCACGACCAGAGATTTATTCAATTGAACACTTGCGTTAAAAGTCCTTACGTTACATTTCCTCTGACGAGAAGATGGGTTCGTCTCTTATGAATACGTTTCCTTTCGTGTTTCATCAAGCGTACATATCACACATATAATATGTCATTGAAAATTCTTCCTTTTGCAGTATATACAAGTCCTCTGTCAGTACAGGTTTTGCCAAGCAGATTGTACTTATCTTATGTATCCTTTGCTACAACGGCAGCTCTGTCCCTTGAACGGTCGTTAGCTTCACCACTGCCAAGTTTAAGCCTCTTATATTTTCTATGTTTGGCTTTGCCCTGTCCTATACCGCGAACATTTTCATTTTCATAATTTTGTGTGACTTCTGTGTGTTGCCTGCACATTTTTGTTATATAATCGTATATATACGAAGGATGAAAGCCGTGTGTGTGTGTCGACGTTCGTTGGACTACAAGGCGTTATTTCCCAGAAGACAGAACTCGTCACAACCTCCGCTATGAGAACCTCAGATCCTACATATCATTGGTGTTATAGTAACCATGGTTAGTCTAAAGGAGTGTCGTGTGTCTGTATTAAGTTACTACACATTAACTCCATACAAGGGAACTTGTGGGAGATGGCGTTAAATGCAGGCCTCAACGTATAGTTCTGAGGCATGTAGGGGAACGCAGGGGAAGTTAGTAGCACAGAAGCTTGTATATCAAATTATGAGACTTGTGGTTGAATTATCGACGTATGCTATACTACTAGCTCCTGTATGACTTACAATACTGATGGTAGAAACCTATTTTGTTATGTGTCCTACAGGAATGACCGTAAAGCTATCCGTGTAACAGACCGTGGAGGTCCATAGAGTTGTAAGACGTCGAGGCTTCTAGTAAATCGGCTCACAGATGGCGGTGAGGTTGTCAGCCTTACACGCCAGCCGCGCCTTTACCCACAAGAAAATTCCTGGTACCCATTCCTGTTAGAAGCTGAGTCCAACTACCTCATCGGAATCGAAACCGCGACTTTCCGGTTTGTAGTATAGTGCCTCAGCCAACAACGTTCCTGCGTGCTCCACAGGAATGATGGTAGGTTATTTAATAAAGCGATATCTGATCTAGGATTACTTTGTAGCGTTGTACGCTTAATGTTAAAGCGCTGGAGAAGAAGCGGCCGTGGTGCTTTTCAGGAAAGGATCCCAGGATTTGCATGGGGGGACTGAGGAAAATATGAAAACCGCAGTTAGGACAGCCTACATTCAAACCGTTACCCCCCCCCAGGTCAGAACCGTTGCTATTTGGATGAACATGCGCAGTAGAATTATGTAACATTCAATATGTGACGTCAGTTTTGTTTCCCTTGAAGACCTCAAACTGAAAACGTACGAGACGCGTTAGAGCAGTTGAAGAATCGTTATGAATGTGGAAATAATTTATCTGTAACACCTTCTATTCTAGTATCACAGATTATTTTGGAATTTCAAAATATTGACTTCTTTTGTTGTTGAGTTTCGTTGAATAATATTAAATAGAAGAGTTGAATGATACACAGGAGGAAGAAAAATGAATTGCAGTATTTCCTATGGGTTCAGCATCAACTTAATGGCAGAGTACAGTACTCATAACGTAAGCTGTGTTAAGGTTTATGTGTGTAGAAGCTGTCCCGATAAACACGTTCACTAATGCAGTGGTGGAACATAGTGCAATATTCCACATAGAAATATTAAAACCTGATTGGTTTTTGTGCCCATAATCCCACATCCAAAGGGCACTAGAGCCATTGAATTTAATGGAAAACCAGTGCTCCCTGCGTTAGCTCTTAAGTTGATTTCATATAAACTTGGATTTCGATATTAAACTGAGACGAGCAGGAATAAATATTGTGACATGTAGACCCGTTGCTGGGAAAACGACTAGGTAAACATATTCCCGTGACAACGAATAAGCAGGCAACAATCGAATAACCGTTGCTATGTAACATGCTGTAAATACATCAACAGAGGAAGAGGTATTTTCTATGTGGTTCGCATATATCCAATAGTGAGCAAGGGATATATTTTCTATGGGTCCGCCTCGATACTACGTAAGTAATCNATTATGACATGTAGACCCGTTGCTGGACAACGACTAGGTAAACATATTCCCGTGACAACGAATAAGTAGGCAACAATCGGATAACCGTTGCTATGTACGTAACATGCTGTAAATACATCAACAGAGGAAGAGGTATTTTCAGTGTGGTTCGCATATATCCAATAGTGGGCAAGGGATATATTTTCTATGGATCCGCCTCGATACTACATAAGTAATTCAGTCGTGTGGAGGCGGAGTCGAATACTTCCACCGTAGCCCTGGGAGTCATAGCAGGCGACGAAAAGGGAAGTCTCGATTCTGAGACAGTAAAATATGGTCTTGAGTTTCAAGGGACTCGGACCCGAGAATGACTACGCTGGCGAGGGCCATCAGTAATTGTAAACGATAGACTCGTTCTATCGTCAGAGAGACTGCACCACATCAACAAACCCGCAATTGTCTGACAGTAATAAATATCTGGTCTTGGGCCCCAGATACGTGCTTTATTCTAAGATAGACTGGTCGACTCACCGTCGGCAAAAACATAAGACTCAGACTCAGAAGTCAGTCGTAGAACGAGAACGAGAAGGGAGCCAGTCCAGTCCTAGTGATCTATGACGTAGGTAGATTAGCGATAACGCTATAATTCGTTGTGATTAAGAGATATTTTAAAAGAGGGTGTTAATAAATCCAATCATTCATTCCAAACTCGTTATTATTAGTCACGGAGACATACACACGTGACAATATTATGGGCATGACAAGAGTAAGTATCCCTTTAGGGACCCCAAACCACACTGTTCCTGTTCGAAATATTAACAGGATGAAGTTGATATGAAAACTCAGGGGCGAGAAAAGGGGGAAATTAAGTATAAGAGGAAGAATATACGGTAGAAAGCAAAAGAGAATAAAAATATTGTCACGTATATCTATGACTATGGACGGGGTTTGGATGGGTGAATATATTTATTGACCACTTATACACATGGCTCGTAACTACAACTAATTACAGCGTTATTGCTGATTTTGACACATTACAAATTACCACATGTCATGTCTTCTCCAGTCTGCAGTGTCTTCACTAGTCGTTGCCTGGCAACGTCTTCAAACAGTAAAGATTCTTCAGCCTCACGCGCTCAGGTTCTATCTTCACAGTCTCCCATATAGAACTGCCTACTCAATTGACAACAGACTGAATTGCCTCAGTTGAATTCCAGATAACTCCTCTGCACGGACCATGCAGAAAACACAGCACCTCTACTGTTGTAGGGGCGCGTTTACCGTGCCGTTGCTTACCAACGACACGGACTACAAATAAATAAAATCGCTTTCAACAATAACTCTATTGTTGCGTACGTATTCGTTGCAGCGGGAACGTGTATTACTGAGCCGTTGCCCAGAAACGGTCGTTGTTTGCAAAGTCCCCACTTCTCAACGGGTCTATAAACCACGTTATGATAAAATGAGATCCATAAGATAAAAATTTGGAAAGAAGAAAAGCAGAAAAGAATAGAGAAGTGGTAAGAGTTGAAGAAAAAAGAAAGGAAAAGGGAAATGCGGGGGAGGAAGAGAGAAGAGGAATAGAGGGATCAGTAAGCAACATTACGTTCTACTGAGTAGCAACTTCATAATTACTCCGAGTGGATACAACACTCGCGCGTGCGCATCTGCGCTTTTTCCGGTTTCGCCTCTTCTAGCTTATGCGTTACGTATGTAACTAGAGACCATACTGAATAAGGCTGACTTCTGGGGATTTAAAAATTTGTTATTCTCCCTCCAAAGCCTGAAAGAAAGAAAGTGGAGAAAGGAAGGAATTAAATATTCTTGGTTTTTAAGGTTCCCATGTGTGCCCATTTGTCTTTTTGGTAAACAAAAGTTATAGAGAGAAAGAATTTGTTGGGAAGTGAAGTATGTAAAGAGGTGAGCAGTTGACTGTGTTTTGTGGATATGTGGCAGACAAAACATGTTGAGTTCTGTGCTCAGTGCGTAAGGTCTTAATACCAACGCTGGAGGGATATACAAGGCCAATATTTTTATATTAGCATTAGGGGGTTTGCATTAGGACAAAATTTTGGAGTTAATATGTGGAGGGTGGCATTAGAACGAAATTTTGACGTTGATATTTGGAGTTTACAGGAGAAGTCCACAGCGCAATGCGGACCGTCGGTACCATCGCAGCATTTTCTCGATTACCGAGGGAAACAGCGAACAATCTGATGAAATTAGCTAGTTGCAGGAACTTTTTTTAATGCTAGTGGGGTGGGACTAAGTCCCTTGTACTGCGGTCACTTCTGGTCTTTTGTACCAGCACCAGATGATGTGAGGGTGATTGTGCAGCAACTGGGGGAAACCGAAGTACTCGGAGAAAATCTGCCCCAGAGTCACTTTATCCACCACAAATCCCACTTGACCAGACCCGGGCCGCCGCGGTGGGAAGCCAGCGACTAACCGCTTGAGCTACGGCGCTGCCTGCAGGAACTTCCGGACCAATACAGACTTTTAGCCAGGAGTATGCTACTACTACACGTTGAACAGTATACAGGTCTGTGTTACAGTAGTTGAGAAGCCAGAGTCAGAGTTACTTCACGACTGATGGTTTGCCGCCAATCAGTTCGCCTTAGCGCCAAGCCCCTAGAGACTCACGACATAATTTTATTTTCAACTGAACTCCTGCGGTCATAGTCCTTATGTAACATCCTCTCTGATGAGGGATGGATCTAACGTTTACAGCTCCTGCTGGTCCTCGCCAGCGCAGTCATTCTCTCGTCCGAGTCTCGCGGGACTCATGACAATATTTTGCTGTCTCACATTCGAGACTCCCCGAAACTGGAGGGCCAGGTATTCGTATTTATATTCTCCAGGAACAGGGTGGCCCGGGTATACGCCCAGGAAATGAGTTCTCTTTTCGTCGCCTCCTGCGACTCGCAGGGCTACGATGGAGGTATTCTAACCGGAATTTACACACCGTCTTCAGTAGAAAGGTCAACTCGTTAGTGCAGTTTAGTGGCCACGCCATAGCTCAAGCGGTTAGTCGCTGGCTTCCCACCGCGGCGGCCCGGGTTCGATCCCGGGTCTGGTCAAGTTGGATTTGTGGTGGACAAAGTGGCGCTGGGCCGGTCACGGTAGCCGAGCGGTCTAAGGCGTGCACTGTCTTCGCTCGCTCGGAAACCGAGATCGTGGGTTCGAATCCCACTCCGGGCATGGATGTGTGTGTNNNGTACAATAGGCCAGGAGTGGCCGCAGTACAAGAGACTTAGTCCCACCCCACTAGCAATAAAAAAGTAAAACAGTTTAAAGGAACAGTCTCTTTATTCCGATGATCACATGTAGCCAAACTTCTGCGAGCAGAATGCAGTTTCGTTATTTTACAACAGGCGGTACATACAATCACCATTGTGTTTAAAGTGTTGAACAGTTATGCAAAAATATTTTCTTCTGACATAATTTTTCGAGAATATTGCAAAAGCGCTTCAGTAATACATCAGTTTCTCTTCTAAACTGAAAAGTAAATATGTCTTCAATGCAATAATCATGAGCGAGCTCGCGGCTGTTTCATATTCAGAAAGTAGAACTTGTATAAAGCGTCAACGTCATGGAAGATCTATATCCCCTTGTTTACTCGTTCCTTAAAACCAAAGGAACTCGACTAAGAATTGCTAGTCTTCGACGATTAATAGCTAAAGGGAAATATCTGGACCTAACAGAGAGTTAATAGCAAAGATAACATTGTATAATAATGAACTCCATTATACGTATTGCTCAACAAATATTATGGTGCTCAAATCAAGTAATATAAAATGGACAGGAAATGTGGTACATATAGAAGAGATGAGAAATTAACATAAAATTTTAATATCAAAAACTGAAGGCGAGATGTCACTTAAGGTAAACAGATGCAGATGGTACTGCAATATTAAAATGTATCTTAAAGAAAGAGTGTGTGAACATATGGACTAGATTCAAGTGGCGAAAAATGGAGCCAATTGGTGGTTCGCGTTGCAAAAAGGCGGTCCTTTTTTCGAGACAGCCTAAGCAACTATTAGCTTTTGTGAAAGGACCCTGCTCCATGACTTAACTTAGTTATAAAATATTAATCTTGTAACAAATTTAGAATTCGAGATGAATTAGGATAATGAGTTAGCATTAAATAATAACTAATAACTCATAAATTAACAGTTACGTCTTGTGGGATATAGCACCGTGTAGTAAGTTGAAAGTCAACCGAAGTTTCGGAGGAACATATGGCTTCTATCTTCTGGGTTGAAAAATAAGCCGACCAAGAAACCAGACCTCTGCTTGTGACGTGCTTTCACGCTAGTTTCTTGCTCTGCTTATTCTTGAACCATGAAAATGGAGACGACATGTACCTCCGAAACATCTGTTGGCTTCCAGCGGACTAAAGACAGAAGTCGTCATAACGATCCCTGTGAGGACCTCAAATCCTGCAATATCTAACTGGTTTAGAAACGCAATACGAATGGTGTGCAGGAATATGTAAATTGTATATTTTTATACGGGGAACGCGGTAGCGTAGTTGGTTGAGGCATTATGCTAAAAGCGGGAATGTCGCGGGTTCGATCCCCAATGAGGTCTTTGGAATTTTTAGTTGACTCAGTATTTCCAGCCGCACTATGGCCCTGGGGGAGACTTAGCCTCTACCAGAAATGAGTACTAGGAATCTTCCTGGGGATATAGGGCAGGCGGCGCGTAAATCTGACAACCTCACCGCCATATGTGAGCCGATTATCTAGAGAAAATGTGGGAGCCTCGACGTCTCACTAACCTATGGGACTCTACGTCTTGTCATAAGGCTAGCTTTACCTTTCTGAACTGAACAACTATAAATACCCCACACTGACGTGTTGCACAGAATAGCACGTGATCCGGGGAGGAGGCGCGAGCCACATTTGTGAGGACGCTACCCGTGGAAATATTTGATAATATTTTCGAGAGAGAAGCTTCAAATGGTAGTTCGAACCACAAAGGCAGTTACTTCAGAGCTTCTTTTGCGGGCCTCCAGTCATTATTTGTTTATATAAACGTTTTACAATTCTTGATTTAAAGTTATCATAGTGTTCTCTACGAACAGTATGAATTTTTCGGTTGTAACGTTGGTGTAACATTTTAAAACTTCACAGAAAAGACAACACTCATCATTAACCCCCAAATTAATATTTAAAATTACATTTTTCCCTCAGAATTAGTTTATGGGCCGGAACAGCTCAGTAGGTACAGCTACTGGCTACAGGCTGGACGGCCGAGGGGTCGGAGTTCGAGTGCCGGTAGAGTCAAGATGTTTCTCCTCTCCACGTCGTCCAAACCGGTTCTGGGACCTACCCAGTCTCCTACCGAATGGGCACCGGGGATAAAGTGGCCGGGGAGTGAAGCTGAACACTTACCTACAATTAGTGCCAAAGTGGATCTATAATCCACTCACCCATACGTCTTCATGGCGTGGTGTTTAATTATTTAAGAACGGGGCACATTTCCTTTTTCAACCTGAGAAGTAGTTCGTAATACTGTAAGAAAGCTCCTTTTATCGCCTTCTGCTAGTTTCTCGCTTGGTTTAATGGATGCGATATTTTCCTCCGAGAAACCTGGTAATCTGCAAACTACACAGTATCACAGTGTACCCTTCGATAAAGAATTTCAATGAAAAGTAAGTCCATTAAAATGAAAATAATAAATTGCTGTCACCTCTGAAGGGACCTGGCGCTGGTGTACAGATCTCAGGATTACTGAATTAACGGACTTCGTCCATCATCCGCCCCGACAAACATATCTCATTTCCAAATCGTCGGTTTATTTTATGTTGGCCAAGTTCACAAAACACAGCAATCCCCAGAATCAGCTATGGTCGATGACTTTTGGTGATATCTTACTCTATCAGTATATTCTTGTTAACATATTTTTACCGTCCTTCATTTCATTTCTCTTCTCTGTCTAATTCTGTCGAATGCAGCCGTTTGATGGATGTCTACAGGTACCAAGCAGCAGTAGCACCGAATTATGGCTGACCCAAGAGTCCTGCCTACCACTTCCATAATCCATCACTCAACACTGCTGCATTTCGGCCCTGGGGTCGCATTTGTCTCGTCCTTACATTGGCTCATATATAATTCCACTTCTCCCTTGCTGCCACTGTTCTTCTTTGTCTCTATGTCTTACACGGAGAGGAGAGGCAGGCCGCGTCCCTGACAGAAGCCCTGGATAGATCAACCTGGAACGTCGGCTTGTCACGCGTCGAAACTGCCTCGTCACTAACATGCGAAAGTGAGAAATAGATGAAAGGAAGGAAATAATAACAAAACATTTTCTGTGTAGGATTTCAGGTCCTCACACAGATTGTTTTCTCTTTCTATTAGCAGGAAGGCCGTTGAAATTTAAAGAGAAAATTCGTGAAAACAAATTTCTTCAGAAATAACTAATATCTCCTTTTCAACTGGAAAAGTCCCGGAAAGAATTTATACTTATTTCAAATCCCAAACTTGACAGAATAACAACGTAATGCGTATTATGTGCCGCTTTATATACGAGTAGAAAATGTTTTGGGCAAACGTTGCCCATAAATAATAAACTTTGCCCTAAACATCTAAGGCATTAATGATCTTTTTATTTTCTCTCAAAGCGTTCAAGTCACAATTTGACCATTTATAACCGTCAATGGTTGAGTGGTTCGGCTCTCAAATACAAACAAACACCGACTTATAGCCGTGCTTCGTAGCCGATTTCAGTGGCCGTGCGTTGTAAGGCTTGAAACGTCTTCGACCGTTCGAACACTGTGATCGTGATTTCGAATCGCATTTGGGAATGGATGGTGCCCTCGTTTATTTTGCACTGACCTGTGCAGAAAATTCACTGCGATGGGCCGATCCCCTGTCGAAGGAACCCTATCAAATAACAGTAAGATTCATAGCTCCATAAATTAATTTTGAATTGAAACAGGTAAGACAACATGAACAGTAAAACTGAAGATGATATGTAGGATTTGAGATTCTCACACCGGTCGAAGAATAAAGCGAGCAAGAAATCAGGTGGAAATCAGAGCCCTCCTCTGAAACGTCGGTCGATTTTCAACAGACTACACAGTGTTATATGCCAGAAGATTATTATTATTATTATTATTGGAGGGGGTGGGTTTCCCCATGAACCGCGACTAATAGTCTATTGTACGTCCCCTTTTGATATTCTACCAGTCGCCATACCCTACCGGTACTGGTGCGTGCTATCAGCCCCGTTCAGCCAACGAGGTCGTCCCTCGGTACTTGATACTTCCGTCATCTACCAGAGGCATTGAAACTACTTGGGCGGGAAACTTGCCTAATTTTGCTCCGAGGTCTCCTAGAGACGTGAGGATCCTTTACGTGCCGTAAATCTACGACACGGGACCCACGGCTTAAAGTCCCTCCCGGAGGACTTGTTCCCTGAATAACCTTTAGAAAATTTTCTGTTGAACCTCTGACTATCTGAAAGATTCAATGGTGAGTACTCTTCCATATTTCAATGTTTCGGCCGCCTAAGGCAGATATTTTTCTATCTTTGCAGGTCATTTAAAGATGCCAGTAGCCGTGTGAGAAATGTAGCGTCGATTATAGATAAACGGTGAATTGGAAACGATTTAAGAAAACATGGTAATGGCCTTCTAGAGGCACTATCCAAGTGTCTGCCTTGAGGAACTGCCGAAAAACATGCCTCAACAGAGATTCGAACCCAGAACTCCCCAAATACGAGTCTACAGCGTTACCATTATACCACTGCGCTCGGTTAGAAGTCATCATTTTGTGCCTGGAGAAAACTTCTATTTTCATTCAGAGCGAAAAATTATTTATGAAACATTCGTAAATATTTATCTCTTGATCTTTATTCTTGGGCACAACAGATACGCCAGATTTGGCTTGTCAGGTATCTGCGAAATTTACCTGCTTGTCTAGGACAATTAACGTGTATTGTTATTACTAAACTTCTCACATTTTATAGACTTTCCTTTCGTGAATGTACAAAATCCAACGATTTCTCAGAAACTCGACGATGTCCGACGCCACTCCGCCTTGCAGACAGCCATTATGCGTTTCTCTAATCCTGTGTCAGAAGTCGTGGAACAAGCTTTGAAACTACGTACATGATGTATTCTTCATTTTGTTGTAAGAATGTCATGATATGATCCTATCGACACGTTGCACTCTTCTGCTATTTCTCGCACTGTCAAATGACGATTAGAAAGCATGATTTCATGAACTTGGGTAACATTAGCGTCGTCACATGACGTTTAGGTCCGTCCCAAACGCGGCTCATCATGTGCTGCCTGCCGACCGCCCTTAAATCAATTAAACCATTCATAACAACGTTTACGGATCATGCACTGATCCCCGTAAACGTTTTCCCTAGTTTGAAGCAAAATTTAATATTAATACGCTATTCATGAATATCAACCATCTCGAATATCGCAAGACGCACTCTACACGCAAGTGAACAAACAGTTCTAGAGCGACGACTAACCACAGCAGGATGACGCAGCAGAAGGAAGAAAATTTGGAAGCACGCCAATAGGCAACACAACTTACTGGACATTGCTAAGACGTCAAGTTGGCGCACTATTTCGAAAGTTCCGAAACGTTTTGAACAGACCATATACATTATTAAAGTGGAATATTGGCAGATCATTATTGTTCGTGGAATGGAGAAGGCTGTGAACGTCCCCTGTCCTGGCAACTGTAGACAGCCACATTTAAGGATTTTCTGTGTTCAACTCTAATTGCATATATCATGCAACAGTGTTCCAAGAATATTCCTGTCCTTGCTTTGCTAAATGAAACATTGTTACAGACTTCATCTGCTGCCAGGTACTTTAGGAGAGTAAAGTAGAAAGAAAATAGAGCTGTCCGTGTATCAGGCCGTGGAGGCCAGTAGGGCTGTGAGACGTCGAGGCTGTCACATTTTCTAGACAATCGGCTCACAGATGGCAGTGAGGTTGTCAGCCTTACGCGCCGGCCGCCCTTTACCCCCAGGAAGACTCCTGGTACTCATTTGTCTTATAGGCTGAGTCGACCACATGGCCATAGTGCGGCAGGGAGGATTAGGTCTTTTGAAAAATCCAATGGCCTCATCGGGAATCAAAACAGCGACCTTCCGGCTTGTAGCATAGTGCCTCACTTTGTGACAGTGTATGAGCCGCGTGGGGATAAGAAAGGAAGAACAATTTCGTAAAAAGCGCCCGGTAGACAGAAGACCCGTCTCTGTCTGGCCACAATGTGAGGTGCTGCAGGAAATACAAAACCACTACCGAATATTTAAAAGTTCCTGCTGCATTTTAGAGTAAGAATATATTCTGCATACTTTCGTGATAATTTATTGTTTCACTTTTCTCTTTCCCATTTGTAAGTCTGCAATATACCTTTTTGACAATTATATAAATGAGGTAGAACTGCTGTAGCTGGACTTGTCTTGTTGCTGCATGATCCATAGATCGAAAGCGAAGTGTATTCGGACTGAATGAAGTTTACGAACTGTTCCACTGATTCATGAGATGGTCAGTGACTCAGTGAATATGCACACCACATCATCAGGCATTTAGCAGCGAAACAGGATTCGGTTCAGGGAGCTGAGGAGTGTATTTGGATCCGAGAGATATGAGTCCATGAAAAAGAGCTTCATAATATTTTAGCACGTAAATCCGTTGCTGCGTAGCGGCCGCTAAGCAAGGCCCGTTGCTGGGTAACGCCTTCGCAAACAGACATGTTCCCGCGGAAGAATGGAGTACAAGAGTTAACAGCGTTTTCTACATAGGCCGTGCAGAGAAGTTAATTAAGAGTTAGTGGAACAGTCAGTTGAGAGTCAGATGAGAGTTGGCAGGTGCAAGAGTTCGTTGAGAGTTAAGAACCACGATCAACGAAGTGAGCGCGGAAGCTGAAGAATCTCCACGGTTAGAAGCCGCAGCCAGGAAAAGATTGGTAAACACACAGCAGGCTGGAAAATTCTTAGCAAGAACTGTAGTGATTTGTAAAGTATGCACTTTAGCGATGGCGCTGTAATTACTTGTAGTTTCGAGTCATGCAGTAAAGCGGTTAATAAATCCAATATCCAATCCAGAACACAGTCGATAAGTCACTCCAACTCGTGAAAATACTGTATTGTAGCATCCTGCTGCGCATCACCTATTTATTCCGTTTTACTTATTAGCTGTCCCATATGCAACTTGCCATAACAGCTACATGTGACACAATAAGAGGAACTGCACATCACCACAGGGTACACGGGCGGACACACGACAGCATAGCGCAAAAATTGAACTTATGGACCGGAAGCACATTATCTTTATTGGCTGCATCCTGTTGTGTGTTCCAGATGTATGTAGGAATTATGTTAACCATCAACACAACAAAAATACTCAGTTATATGCTGAGTGCATGACTCGCATGAACTATCTTCATTGGTTGAAACTGTTTTGTGTTCCAGATATATATAGGAATTACGTTAACCATTAACACAACAAATATACTATATAATAGAAGGAACGGTATCAATAGATCAATAACTAAACATATTCCTATATATATAACTGCCTGATGATGTTCTCATGCGGTCGAAACATGTAGCAGAAATAAAGATCGAAATTAAAACTGAGTATATTTGTTGTGTTGACGGTTAACATAATTCCTACATATATATATATATCTGAAGCACAGTAGTAGTTTCGTCAGAAAATTTTTAGGCAACTGAAGATGGCCAGTTTTTGTAGAAACATGTATTGCGCATATACCAGCGATGCAGAAGAGATTTTAAAGTTTAAAACTCTTAAAGGTTAAAAAGAGAAAGTTGTAGGTAAGTCGGCTAATAAAGCAGATTCATGTATTTTTATGAAGTATTTCAGCATAACTACTAAGCATAATATCTTGCAGTTGAAAACTTTGCTTATGGAATAAAATATGCCTTCCGACCTGCAGGACCATCGCCAGAGGCTGACGTGTTAGAGAGGAGACTGCTTAACTAACTTCACGGACCTGAGCCCTTCTTCAGCAGCTGTCAGTTGTGCAGCAACTCAATAACTTCCAAAAACTTTACTGAAACTGAACATTTATTACCGTGTTCACAAGATCCCTCCACTGATTCCTATCCTGAGTTAGATCAATCCAATTCACACCACCCCATCCTATAACTCTCAGATCAATTTTAATATTATCCGCACTTATATTTTACTCTTCCTAGTGGTCACTTTCCTTCTGGCTTTCCCACCACTATCCTATATGCATTCCGCAGAAGAAACAGCATCTTTATTGTTGGGAAGGCGTGTTCACAGCACCGGTGCATAGCAACGGAAGTTACTCCATTGTCGCTTGTGTATCCGTTGCCGTGGGAATGTGTTTACGGAGTCGTTGTCTAGAAATGAACGTCTATTCTGACTTCACTATTCCGGTTTTAGAAAGTCATCTTACAGTATAAAACAAAAATAAAGCATATAAAACATATAAATTGAACACCACATAAATAATGGATCGAAATTGCTGTATTTAAATTCTGTGTAAGGGCATTGCTTATTGAAGTCAAAAATAATCATGAAAAACTCTTTCAACACAGAAATTTAATATGTATATTTCAGCATAAATTTTAAAAGAAATAAACAGCCATTATTTAACTTAATAATTTATGCTTGACTTGGAATTAAAACAATTTTAAACCAGAGTTTCTAACTACAGAACTACATAAAAGCTACTTGACACTGCGGCCTACACAGATTTCTTCTACAACAATAATTATAACAGATTATTAAAATTCTTTTAGAATATTATATTAAAATTGTCATGCTGCTCTCTTGAAATAAATATCAACTCTTTGAAGTATACACTTAATGTACATTGAGTATTGTAGGGTGTAGAGCCGTTGCTATGCAACGACCGCCTGTTAGGCGATTATACCAAGTCCTTTTCTCGGAGACGTCTCAGTAAACACGTTCCTGCACCAACAGACACGAACACAACAATGGAAAACCAGTGTTTTATATTTGGTCCGTGCCGAGATGTTATATGCAAGGGACAAGTTTAGAGTTTAGCCGGAAAAGGGAAGTCTCAATTCTGAGACAGTAAAATATGGTCACAAGTCTCAAGAGATTCGGACCCAAGAAAGACTGTGCTGGCAAGGACCAGCAGCATATACAAAAGACAGACCTGTCCTCTCGTCAGAGAGGGCGCCACACAAAATCAAGACCGTAACTGTCAAACAGTAATAAATATCTGGTCATGAGCCCCAGATGGGGCTCGAAACCAAGACTTACTGACTGACAGACCGTCAGTCGCAATGTGATTTTGACTTTGACTTTGAGAGTTTAGCCAGTTCTGTGAGGGAGTCTATGCATAATCTCCACTGTTACAAGCCGTTGCCAGGGAACGGCTGGCGAAGACATAAGCTGGAAAGGGTTTAGCGGCTGCTGTAGTGATTTGTGAATTTTGGAGATTAGCGATGGCCCTGTAGTTCCGAGTAGTGTGGATAAGTGATCAATAAATCCATTCACCGATCCACACCCCGTCTATCGTCACACTTACTCGAGACAAAATTTCAAAGTTCAGTTCCTTCGCAGAAAAAGCATGCGTATACCTCCATTTCAAAGTCAGTGCCGTTAATGTTCTTTAGGGACATGATCACATTGAATTTTAACATTCGTATGAAACAGACGAATGCACACGGGAGACAAATGCAGAGAATCTAGCATTAAGCAAATGGCATGCTTACTTATATTTACAACCGTGGTCTGGAGGTTTGAAAGTAAATGTATTTAAAATGTCTTCCATCTTGCATTCAAGTGATTTTAATATCGCGTGAATACATGAATTCATATTGTTCAAGCTGTCTTCGACAAGCAGATTTTCCATCGTCCCCTTCCCCGTGTAGTGATGGCTTGTGGCTCTTGCAATCGCACCCCGTACCCCTCTCCGGCCCCGTCTTCTGACAAGCGGCAAGATTTACTGATTCTGAGAGGCGTCAGAGTCGAGCTCATGCAGCTAACCTGAAGAGGACGAAGCAGTTCGAAGGAAAATCGATGCTGATTAGGTAATAGCCACCCTGTCCCGAGGGATTCAGTCCGTCACGCCAGATTATCGTAAATCAACAGACATGCTTCGTCAAACTCTTCCACGCATACGACAGTTGAAAGCTTAAGTAATTTAATATACCTATTTTGGCGGGATATTATCAGAAAATTGCATTATGGCAAGGATGTAGAGAGCAGTTTACGATCCATGGGAATATTAAACTGTTAACTGCGAAATCCTGGGAGACGCGATTCGCGTATGTCGAAAATCATTTACCTTGGTTTCGAAAATTTATAATTTTTTAGAACATCTTGAAACATGTAGGCCTTAAAATTTGTCATTGCATATGCTAGAATACTGTCCGGAGATAAGGAATAGCGAGGCATTCGGTAGCCTGGTTGGTTGAGGCACTTGCTGCAAGCCGGAAGGTCGCGGGTCCGATTCCCTATGAGCTCACTTGAATTTTCAATTGACCTAATCCTTCCTGGCGCATTATGTCACCTGTGGTCGACTCAGCCACTAACAGAAATGAATACTAGGAATTTTCCTGGGGGTAAAGGGCGGCCGGCGCGTAAAGCTGAGAACCTCGCCACTCGAATGTCTAGAAAATGTGGGAGCCTCGACATCTCACAACCCTATTGACCTCCACGGCCTGTTATAGGGATAGCTTTACTTTGTCGATCAGAGTGACGGCGCAGTCTAAGGTGTCTAAGATATGAGCCGTCTTCGCCCTCTCGAACACTAAGATCGTGGGTTGGCCGCGCCATAGCTCAAGCGGTTAGTAGCTGGCTTGCCACCGCGGCGGCCCGGTTCGATCCCGGGTCTGGTAAAGTGGGATTTGTGGTGGACAAAGTGGCGCTGGGGCAGGTTTTATCCNTTATATGGCAAGAATTTCAAACGCCAACACAAAAGTTATTACGTTTATATTCTCCTACGTAGGCTGCCATTTGAGGGGTCAGACTACCCGGCAGACACAAAGGCAGTTCACCCTTTTATAAGGGTGTATCATCTTCGGGTAGAATTCACAATTGATCAACGTACATTATTTAGTTTATAGTCATTTCCACGACATGTTTTAATAGCTAACTCCGTGGAGCTGGGCCCTTCTTGAGAAGCCATTAATTGTGCGCCNATAATCTCCACTGTTACAAGCCGTTGCCAGGGAACGGCTGGCGAAGACATAAGCTGGAAAGGGTTTAGCGGCTGCTGTAGTGATTTGTGAATTTTGGAGATTAGCGATGGCCCTGTAGTTCCGAGTAGTGTGGATAAGTGATCAATAAATCCATTCACCGATCCACACCCCGTCTATCGTCACACTTACTCGAGACAAAATTTCAAAGTTCAGTTCTTTCGCAGAAAAAGCATGCGTATACCTCCATTTCAAAGTCAGTGCCGTTAATGTTCTTTAGGGACATGATCATATTGAATTTTAACATTCGTATGAAACAGACGAATGCACACGGGAGACAAATGCAGAGAATCTAGCATTAAGCAAATGGCATGCTTACTTATATTTACAACCGTGGTCTGGAGGTTTGAAAGTAAATGTATTTAAAATGTCTTCCATCTTGCATTCAAGTGATTTTAATATCGCGTGAATACATGAATTCATATTGTTCAAGCTGTCTTCGACAAGCAGATTTTCCATCGTCCCCTTCCCCGTGTAGTGATGGCTTGTGGCTCTTGCAATCGCACCCCGTACCCCTCTCCCGGCCCCGTCTTCTGACAAGCGGCAAGATTTACTGATTCTGAGAGGCGTCAGAGTCGAGCTCATGCAGCTAACCTGAAGAGGACGAAGCAGTTCGAAGGAAAATCGATGCTGATTAGGTAATAGCCACCCTGTCCCGAGGGATTCAGTCCGTCACGCCAGATTATCGTAAATCAACAGACATGCTTCGTCAAACTCTTCCACGCATACGACAGTTGAAAGCTTAAGTAATTTAATATACCTATTTTGGCGGGATATTATCAGAAAATTGCATTATGGCAAGGATGTAGAGAGCAGTTTACGATCCATGGGAATATTAAACTGTTAACTGCGAAATCCTGGGAGACGCGATTCGCGTATGTCGAAAATCATTTACCTTGGTTTCGAAAATTTATAATTTTTTAGAACATCTTGAAACATGTAGGCCTTAAAATTTGTCATTGCATATGCTAGAATACTGTCCGGAGATAAGGAATAGCGAGGCATTCGGTAGCCTGGTTGGTTGAGGCACTTGCTGCAAGCCGGAAGGTCGCGGGTCCGATTCCCTGTGAGCTCACTTGAATTTTCAATTGACCTAATCCTTCCTGGCGCATTATGTCACCTGTGGTCGACTCAGCCACTAACAGAAATGAATACTAGGAATTTTCCTGGGGGTAAAGGGCGGCCGGCGCGTAAAGCTGAGAACCTCGCCACTCGAATGTCTAGAAAATGTGGGAGCCTCGACATCTCACAACCCTATTGACCTCCACGGCCTGTTATAGGGATAGCTTTACTTTGTCGATCAGAGTGACGGCGCAGTCTAAGGTGTCTAAGATATGAGCCGTCTTCGCCCTCTCGAACACTAAGATCGTGGGTTGGCCGCGCCATAGCTCAAGCGGTTAGTAGCTGGCTTGCCACCGCGGCGGCCCGGTTCGATCCCGGGTCTGGTAAAGTGGGATTTGTGGTGGACAAAGTGGCGCTGGGGCAGGTTTTCTCCGAGTACTTCGGTTTCTCCTCCCAATCTTCATTCCACCAATTGCTCCACGATCACCCTCACCCATCATCTGGGGCTCGTACAATAGGCCAGAAGTGGCTGCAGTACAAGAGACTTAGTCTCACCCCACTAGCAATAAAAACATAAGATCGTGGGTTCGAATGCCACTCAAGGTATGGATGTCTGCGTTTATTTTGTGTTTGTATTGTTCTGTATGTAAGTAGCGGCTTTGTGACGAGCTGATGCGCCCGTCCAAGGAGTCGTACCGACTGTGTATAGGATTAAGAAATTGAAAAAGAGGCCAAGGTCCAAAAGAGCTGTAGAACCATAGTGAGAGAGAGACAGGCAGATATGGACTAGCCTTATTCATCTGACCCAACAGAGTAAGTATTTCATCTAACAACCGACACAGCGCAGTCTCCGAAACGTCGTCTCACGTAATAAACNGTCATGAGCCCCAGATGGGGCTCGACACCAAGACTTACTGACTTACAATGACCGTCAGTCGCAATGTGAATTTGACTTTGACTTTGAATAAGTTCAGGTGTGAGTATTATTGGCCAGCGGGCAACGGCATGAGCACAGAAGTTGAAGAATCTACATTGTTGAGAGCTGTTACCAAGCAACGACTAGCAAAGACTATAACAGACTGAGGCTTAGCGTGTTCTGTATTGATTTGAAAAGTGTGTAGATTTGCGATAGAGCTGTAAATGCTTGTAATTCAGAGTCGTGTTGTACAAGCAGTCAATAAATCCATTCACCAATCCAATCCCCGTCTAGTCACATATACACGTGATAATATATATACAGGTGGAGCTATACNGGTTTGTAAACTGTGGAAACCCGTAACGTTGTGATAATTAATTGTAGCCGTTATTTGTAGATTGTTAAATAAACCAATTAACCATCTCTACGGCGTCTTCAGTAACGCAAACACGTTACACTATGTATACGGTAGAACTTAACGAATATGGAATCCTTGCTTCCAATGTCTCAACCACAAACAAAACTTGATATCGAACATATATTTGAATGTTATTAGGGAGAATTTGGAAGTATGTTGAATATACCATGAAATAATCTCACAGCATTTAAGAGCAAGTTTAGGCTCGGTGGTAGTTTCAGCTCCCCCCCCCTCCTTCTTCATTTGTTTATCCCATTCCTTTCATATTCCTGGTATTTGCCATCTCTCCTTCGTACCTCTCTCCTTTTGCGTCATATCAGTTTCGATTAATGCGCCCAGAACAGGCCGTTACAGGAAAACTGTAGTATTACATGTAAGATTTGAGGTTTTCACGGGGGGTGACTATGAAGGAAGCAGTCTTCTGGGATGTGGCACCGTGTAGATGTGGTGTTCACCGACATTCATCCGAAACGTCGGTGAACACCACATCTACACGGTGCCACATCCCAGAAGACTTCTTTCTTGTAATATTACATGTACGCCGTGTTACATATTGCATTATTTGAACGTTGTCCCCCGACACATCGTAACCAAATATACTGCATACTTACACATTTTGGTTTTTGTAGTTACAGTTTAATATGTTCTACATTCCAAAAGGAAACAATTCTCCGCCAGGCTTTCTTAACCGAGTCAGACGTGTTTAAGTGTTGAGGATCTAGTCTTTATCCATTCATGTAAATGTAGGCCAGTTTCCTTCTTCTCTGAGTATAAACACGTTTCTATTGTTTTCTTTCAATAAACTGAGAAAAAACTGACGGATTTCGTGAAACTTGGCGTGGATATAATGCTCCCAGAATGAACTCCACATTAGTAATCCCGAACAACTGAAAACTGTTCATGCAGACCCTCGGAGTTAGTCAGGAACAATTTTCCTCGTCACAAAATTCCCAACCATAGCCACACTTACACACACAACCACTTCTGGGCGAAGTCTGCGTTTAACTCACATATTCCTTGGAACTGTCTGACGTTACCTATTTACAGAGGGGGAACGTGGTAGCGTAGTTGGTTGAAGCTCTATGCTACAAGCTGGAAGATCGTGGTTTCACTTCCCGATTGGATCACTGGATTTTTCAATTGACCTACTCCTTTCAGCAGCACTATGGCTCTGGGGTCGACTCAGCCTCTGATAGAAATGTATACCAGGAATCTTCTTGGGAGTACAGGCGCGTAAGACTGACAACCTCACCGTCAGCTTTGAAATGACTGTCTAGAAAATGTGGGAACTCGACGTCTCACAACCCTATAAGCCTCCAGGGTCTGTTACAGGATAGTTTTACCTTAATTTTCTACAGCAGTGGGAGAGTTATGGGCGACAGATATGGTTGATTTCCTTCACGTAACTTTCATGTCGTTAAGGTAAGTTTTTCTGTAACTAATCTATCTGTCTATCTATCTATCTGTCTGTCTGTCTGTCTATCTATCCATCGATCTATCTGTCAATCTATCTGTCTATCTACGTATCTTACTTATTTACTCACGGAGCTGAGCCCTTCTTGAGGAGCCGCCAATTGTGCAGCTATTGAAGAATTTCCCAGCATTTTATGGAACCCGAAGGTTCATTACCGTGTTCACAAGAGTCCTCCACTGGTCCCTATCCTGAGCAAGATCAATCCAATCCATACCACCCCATCCTATCTCTCTAAGATCCATTTTAATATTGTCCACCCAGCTACGCCTTGGTCTTCCCAGTGGTCTCTTTCCTTGGAGGAAGCACAAGTTATGAAGTTCCTCATTATGCAGTTTTTTCCAGCCGCCTGTCACTTTATCCCTCTTCGGTCTAAATATTCCTCTCAACTCTATTTTCTCAAACACCCTCAGTTTGTGTTTCTCCCTTAATATCAAAGACCAAGTTTCACACCCATACAGAACCACAGACAAAATTTTAATTCTAATTTTTATGTTTTTGGACAGCAGACGAGAAGACAAAAGGTTCTGGACTGATCGGTAGCAAGCATTACCCGAGATAAATCTCCTCTTAATTCCCTCCTGAATCAGGTTTGGATTTATTATCGTCGTTCCCAAATATCTGAACTGTGCCACATTTTCAAAACATCTGGTTCCTATCTTTATGTCATGATTTTGCCCTGCATTTTGATAACGAGACAGAAATATATACTTAGTTTCTATCTATCTATCTGTCTGCCTGTCTCTGTCTGTATGTCTATCTGTCTGTATAGCTACCTGTCCATCTCTCTCTCTCTCTCTCTCTATTTGTCTATATTCCTGTTGNTCTGTCTGTCTGTCTATCTATCCATCGATCTATCTGTCAATCTATCTGTCTATCTACGTATCTTACTTATTTACTCACGGAGCTGAGCCCTTCTTGAGGAGCCGCCAATTGTGCAGCTATTGAAGAATTTCCCAGCATTTTATGGAACCCGAAGGTTCATTACCGTGTTCACAAGAGTCCTCCACTGGTCCCTATCCTGAGCAAGATCAATCCAATCCATACCACCCCATCCTATCTCTCTAAGATCCATTTTAATATTGTCCACCCAGCTACGCCTTGGTCTTCCCAGTGGTCTCGTTCCTTGGAGGAAGCACAAGTTATGAAGTTCCTCATTATGCAGTTTTTTCCAGCCGCCTGTCACTTTATCCCTCTTCGGTCTAAATATTCCTCTCAACTCTATTTTCTCAAACACCCTCAGTTTGTGTTTCTCCCTTAATATCAAAGACCAAGTTTCACACCCATACAGAACCACAGACAAAATTTTAATTCTAATTTTTATGTTTTTGGACAGCAGACGAGAAGACAAAAGGTTCTGGACTGATCGGTAGCAAGCATTACCCGAGATAAATCTCCTCTTAATTCCCTCCTGAATCAGGTTTGGATTTATTATCGTCGTTCCCAAATATCTGAACTGTGCCACATTTTCAAAACATCTGGTTCCTATCTTAATGTCATGATTTTGCCCTGCATTTTGATAACGAGACAGAAATATATACTTAGTTTCTATCTATCTATCTGTCTGCCTGTCTCTGTCTGTATGTCTATCTGTCTGTATAGCTACCTGTCCATCTCTCTCTCTATTTGTCTATATTCCTGTCGCTGCCAATTGGAGCACAGGGCATACGTGAAACGCTTATTTCACTTCAGTTTCTTAATCTTAGACAGTCTGTAGAACTCCTTGGATGGGGGTTCAGCCCATGGGAAGGCCGCTACCTGCATACAGGACAGCAAAGTCGCAGAATAAACGCAGACAGATATCCTACCTTGAGGGGGATTTGAACCCACAATCTCAGCGTTCAAGCGGGCGAAGACGTATCATTCCTTAGGCCGCGCGGCCACCGTGATCGGCCCTATAACTAATATAAATAAAAATGTTCACCTGATATATATAACTTCTTTGCCGACATTGTGCCCATGTGCTGTACCCTATGGCCTATGGAACAGAGAACAGCTCTGCTGGTATGGAAAGTAACCATATTCCAGGCGAGGAATGGACGCGTCTGCCTGTAGACTTATTTTCATACAAATTCCGCATACCGAATCGTGCTCTAAATGAAAAGCTTTCCATACCAAATATTCAGAGCCTCTCACAACGATAAAAGTGAAATCCACTACACATTACATTCAGCACAAATGGCCGCAGTTATCCCNATCGTGCTCTAAATGAAAAGCTTTCCATACCAAATATTCAGAGCCTTTCTTTTTGAAAACGTAGAAGAAAAGGCGGACTTTCCTAGTCTCACAACGATAAAAGTGAAATCCAGTACACATTACATTCAGCACAAATGGCCGCAGTTATCCGTTAATCTGTATCAATCCTTTTGGTTCATCATTTTCGGCCATTATATCACGCGATGTGCTTGCATTAACTTGTCCTATTGTCTCTGATCACCAGTATTCATACAGTACTAGTGAAAGATAAAGTTATCCCTGTGATTAACTAATTAACACTATGCCATGAGAACGTATGGGGGAGTGGATGTATAGATCCATGTATTCTTGACCTCGGCACTATTCGGGGTTAGTGGTCAGCTTCACTCCTCAGTCACTTTAACCCCGGGGAAACAGGCCCCGGTTCCCACTGGATGGGAACTACAAGTATATTATCAGTGAAACTACATAATACTCGTAGCCGAAATCCTGAAGATCACTGTTCGAATTTATTTATTTATTTTTTATTTCTTGACCAATATCAATCCCTTCGCTCCTGTGTCCTCCGTTTCGCCTTCTCCAGTCTGTTTTCTTTTCAGATGACCACAACCTGCCTTACGGTGTAAAACCTATCTATGTGCACAGTAGTTCCGTTGCTTAGCAATTGTCTAACACAAAACGCCGTTACTCTGCGGCGTCTGGGACGCAAATAATAATTTGTTCATCAACGCAAAAACAAATAGCTAATGTTATTATTCGAATAGCATTTGTTTTCAGACAAGTCCTGAAGGAGATAACGCCACTCATTTGCCTAGAGTACTGGACTAGTAGGCCACAGTTCCGACTGCTACGGGCTGGACGGCCGGGGTTCGATTGCTGGTAGGGATAAGATTATTTCTTCCATACCTCGTTCAGACCGGCTCTGAGGCCCACTCAGCCTGCTATTCAATGGGTGCTGGGGGATATTTCCCTGGCTGTAAAGCGGCCGGGGAGGAATGAATGCATAAGGGGTGAGCCATAATATTCCAGGCCTTGCACTGCGACCATCGATGATCTATTGTGCTTCCCCTGTTGGATAACGCTTTATCAATCCTAAACTTCGAATGAAATGTATGACTTTGTTTATGGGGGCGTCAGAGCAGTCACTTGGATCCAAAAGAAACTGGTCCAGGTGAAGAAACCTTAAATAAAGTATAACCTCACAATTACGTAGGATGTTTGTGGCTGCTTCATCTTCTTCCAGGCACCATTCAGAAGTGGGGCCATCTGTCAATCATAGTTTGAAAAGTGTCCCTTTAGCTGACAGTGTCCTGTAAATAGTCCTACCGCCCATCTTGATTTGTTTACGTTTAATTTTAATAGATCCTTCATTCTTCTGACAGAGGTCCCTAGAATAAATCCCTTTGCCTATTCGACTCCAGTTACGGATTCCCAGTGTGTTTTTTGTTTGTCCGGGACGTGAGGCTGTCCACTCATCTCCATCTAGTATCGAGGTCAAGAATGGTGGAGCTATACCTCCACTCCCCCTTGTGTCTGCATGTCATAGTGCCTAATTAATTCAGCACAGAGGAACTTTGCGTTTATTAGGATCAATATAATTTTTCACCACCTCGATGATCAAAAGTGACAATATGACCTGCCTCTATGAAGTCTAGAACACAGGGATCTTGAATCAGAACCTCGCCCATGTCTGCTGTAGTCATACTGAAGACCGCAATTAGTGTAACAACACGGCGGAACCTACAAGAGGCGCTAAGTAATAATTTTTGCCCCTCCTTCGCCAAATATTTGTCTCGCCCCCCTCCTTCAGTGCGACTACTCAGTGGGATGGCTCTCCGACAATCAGATATTCGTATCGTGGAGGACAGGAGATCACATCATGCGCTGCAGAGCTCACTGGGCATTTGTTAAGCAGACACCGAACGTCGTTGTGGTGTAGGCGGTATTCTGGGGGCCTCTGTTCCAAGCCTTGGCCCAAAGATATTCTATCCTAATATTTTTCTTTATTTTCCTCGGTGCTTCAAGGCGAATTTCGGGATAGAACCTCAAATTAGTCCAACACCGCTTCCTTCCATATCCCTTGCAATTCATTATTCATTAATCATTGGACGCTACGTAATCTGAGCTACAGAAAGCGTCGTGACATGAATCCAAGAGTACATAAATTGACGGTAGATCCTGAAGTCTAAGCCACGAATATGGGTTCAAGTGCATCATTCTCGTATTTTCCATTACGCAGAACAAAAGGCTTGCCAACTGGTTCAGAAAAACGTGGCCTTAATTCAGGCAATGACATCTGCTTTACAAACCAGGATACGTCATACCTTGTGTAGGCAACCTTACGGAATAAAAAGTCTTTCGTATGTTTGAATTTCCCACCGGTGTACGAATACAGAAATTGTGCTGAATACAGAATATCATAAATTCCGAATGCTAACTTCATGGTCTATGCCACTAGTTACCGACGGCATATCCACAGCAAAAGGTAAAGTTAACCCTGTAACAGGGCGTGGAGGCCCATACGGTTGTGAAACATTGAGCCTCCCACACTTTCTAGACAATCAGCTCACGGATGTCGGTGAAGGTGTCAGCCTCACGCGCCGGTCGCCTTTTACCTCCAGAAAGATTCCTGGTACTCACTTCTGTTAGAGGCTGAGTAGATCCAAGGCCATAATGATGCTGGAAGGATTAGGAAAATTAAAAAATCCAATGACCTCATCGGTAATCGAACCCGTGACCTTCCGGCTTTGTAGCATAATGCCTCAACCAACTAGGCTACCGCGTGCACCGCATCCACAGTACATGGTACATATATTTTTAATCGAAGTCGTAGATAATATAATCTTGTTGTACTGTCATTATTTCTTTTCTATTTTCCGAACACCAGTCGAACTTCAGTTTACTCTGCCTAATTATAATAATCACGAGAAGTTCAATTTTGGTATGTTTATAAAGTGTGTATATATTATGTTTAACATTATGTATATATGAGCAACGCCGGTCACGGTAGCCGAGCGGTCTAAGGCATGCGTTGTCTTCGCTCGCACGGAAGCCGGGATGGTGGGTTCGAACCCCACTCAGGGCATGGATGTTTGTGTGCGTTTTTCTGTGTTTGTGTACAGGTAGAGGCCTTGCGACGAGCTGATCACTCGCCCAAGGAGTCCTACCGGATGTGTAAGATCTAGAAAAACCGAAGTGAACGGAGAAGTTCAGGGAGGTAGGCCTAGGCCCCCTGGGGCTGTAGCGCCAAGGGGGGGGGGATATATGAGCAACGCCAAGAATGCTGGAAAATCTGATTAAAATATACATCAGTAAACGAGCTCTACTTACGTCGCCATCTTGCTGACACGTCAGATGGTGTGCAGTTTCAGGGAAGTTTCCTTCATCAGAAAAGACAACTGAGACAACTGATCAGATACACCCTGTAACAAGAAGAGAACACTCTGAATTACAATCTCATATTGTGACATTACGCCTGAAAGCCGGAATAGTGAAATCAGAAAAGATGGCCGTTGCTAGGTAAAGGTTGGCTGAATACGTTCTGAGTGTTACGCTGTCAACGAATACACGCCTATTGCGGGGCAGCAGATTTGGTTACCACGATATTGCACGTGGTATCCAGCACAACACAGAAAAAAACAGACTGGAACACTTGGAGGCGGTGACCTTTTTTCGGTTCTTCCGAAGATAGGAAGGGAGGTCACACCAGACTAGGACAGAGCAATTTACCAGACGGAGAGAATTCGAGAAGCCGTCAGTCGTGGACACGAAGCCGTCTTGGAAAGGAGCTGTGAGCATTCAGCTGTGAAGTGTTGACAGACGTTGAAGACTTTATGTGCTGTAGTGACAGAAATCTTGAAAGTGTTATAATTACTTTTATTTACGACTTGTGAATATCCAATAAATCGGTTCACCAATCGAAATACGCAATTCGAAACATAAATAAAGCAAATATTCCAGTAACATTATATTGTAACATCCTGTTGCACATCATTTGTTAATTAACAGATGTCCCTTGATGTTCTTACATGCCTCACTCTTTTAAAATTTGTTTAAACGTTTCTACATATACACTATGAGCCCTTTAAACCTAATTTAAACAACATTACACACCACACGTTTCGACCGTCATTGGTCGTCATCAGATGTTTTAAAACTGTTTGTCGAGAGAGCTGTGCTTGCGTTTTGCGCGTCTAATGTCAAATGTGGAGATCCCATCACATGACTGTGTGACGGGATCTCTACAAATATTTTTAAAACGCCTGATGATTACCAGAGACTATCGAAACATGTGGTGTATAATACGGTTTTAAATATGTTTAAAAGAAAGTAATAGTCTATATGTAGTAACTTTAAAAAATGTCTTAAAAGAATGTTACATATAAGACTGAATATCAGAGATATTTGTTAAATAATACATTATTTCAGCGTTGGCAGGCTGAATTTTGTAATCCTGGATACAGTGACACAAAAACTTGTATAAAGACTACGGGCGCAAAATTTCGATGGAACTGACGTCTATATTGAGTCTCACGTGTAACTGCAAGTCGGGTAACATGAATTAAACCAGTATTATGGAATACCACACTTTATTCTTATGTCGGTGGCGCAGCGTAGTGGAAGGTTCCGACACTAAGGTTTTCTAAGTGATTTTATTTTTCTGATGTTTGAAACACGTTTAATTATAAGCAAATCCGAAAATATATACCTAGTGTTTCGTTTATTTTTTGACTCTCTCTTTCTGTGGTACAGTGTACAAACAGATGTTCAAATTGGCACATGAAATTATATCCTCCTATTACGAATCGACGTACGCCCCAATGTTATTTTTCAACATGGTGAGATGAATAATATTTTCACGTGTATGCATGACTATAGACGGGGTTTATTGGAGGCTGGATTTACTGACCACTTACAGATCGTAACCAACTACGCTACCGCGTGCCCCACAGCTCGTAACTACAAGTAACTATTGCGCTATTGCTAATTCAGAAACTCTGCAGTTTACTACAGCACGTACTAAGTCTTCTCAGTCTGCTGTTTCTTCACTACGCGTTGTCTGGTAACGGCTTCCAATGGCGGACGTTCCCCGTACTCTGGGTTCCCGAAATACCCCGTTGCCTCAGATACAAGTAACAACTCTCAAGATCTGAACGGCAGCAATTCTCTAACTCATACACCAACCATCTCGCTCCATTCCACTGCACTGCACTAGTCGAAGTCAAAGTCACATTGCGATAACGGTCAATCAGTCAGTCAGTCAGTAAGTCTTGCTGTCGAGCCTCACTGGGGCTTATGACCAGATATTTATTATTGTTTGACAGTTATGGTCTAGACTTTGTGGGACGCCCTCTCTGACGAGAGGACGGGTCTGTTTTTTCTTTATGCTGTTGGCCCTTGCCAGCTCAGTCTTTCTCAGATCAATGTCCCTTGGGACTCGGGGCCATGTTTCACTGTCTCAGATTTGAGACTTCTTCTTTCGTCGCCTCCTACGACTCACAGGGTCACGGTGTAGGTATTGGACCCCTCCTCCACACGGGAGCACTGCACTAACTCGGCCGATCGAGTGATACAGACTGGGAGCGGACTATATAGAAAACTCCGCTTCTACCGATGCTTCCACTGTCGCGCGCGGGCCGCTGCCTAGCAACGTCTCCAGTACTGTTGCGTATTTACGAAGGTGCTGCCTAGCAATAGTCGTTGTCTCGTTGTTTCTATCGCGGTCGTTGACTAGCAATGGGTCTATTTGCCACAGCATAAAGGCTTGCAAACCAATAATACTCTCGCTTTCAAGTAACCGGATAAACTAAATAATTCAATTCAAATTTTTAACAATGTTAGATTTTTTAACTCGCTTGGTTGTGTTCTCAAAGCTGTGAGTAAGAAGAGTACCATCTTTTGGATGTGGCGCCATGTGTTCTGTAGGACATTCGCCGATGTTTCGAAGGAACATTCTGCTTCCATCCTCAGGTTTCATTGGTAAGCCAAGCAAGTATCCAGCAAGAAGGCAACTAGAGCCCTCTGATTGCTCCCCGATTCTTGTCGCCCGGTTGCCCTGTTACTCAGGATTTTTAAATTCGTAAGAAAATTTATATTCATTAAGTGTAGTTGGTTGAGGAATTATACTACAAGCCGGAAGGTCGTAGGCTCGAGTCCCGATGAGGTGGAATTTTTAATTGACCTAATCCTTCCAGCTGCACTATGGCCCTGGGGTCGACTCAGCCTCTAAAATAAATGAGTGCTAGAAATCTTCCTGGGGGTGTAGAAGGCAGCCGGCACGTAAGGCTGACAACCTTACCGCCATCTGTGAGACGACTGTCTAGAGATGATGTGGGAGCCTCGACGTCTCACAACCCTATGGGCCTTCACGGCCTGTTACGGGATAGCTTTACCTTTTGCTTTTACCTTTACCTTGTAATCGCACTACTGAACTGAATTCACGGAGCAGTATGATTCAGCTCAAAAACCTGGCAATTGCTTACTTAATAAACAATTTCCTCAATATTTGCGGAACCGCTTTTCAAGAGCCCTCCGTTGGATCTGCCCCGAGCCACATTAATTCCTATTCTCTTCTTACTTTACGGTCACTTTTAAAATTATCTTCAAATCAATGCATGTAGTCTCAAGTAATTCTTCCCTGAAGGTTTCCCGACTAAAATATTCTCATCTCCCGGATGCGTAGAGCCGGGATAACGACTGGCTAGGAGCTGGACGCCCAAAGGATCGGAGTACGAACCCGGGGGAAAGATTTATCTCCTCTCCACGCCGTCCAGATAGATCCTGGGGCCCACCTAGCCTCCTATCCAAAGGGTACCGTGGGCTTTACGCCAGTGGGTAAAGCGGCCGTGTCGTGAAACTGACCATTCACTTCCAACTAGTGTCGGGGTCAAGAATACGTGGATATATACATCCATTCCCCACTTGTCTTCACGGCGAGGTGCTTAATTAGTTAAGCATATGGACAACTTTACATTTTTACCTTATCACTTACCTACATATACCACCCAACTTGATTTCATTACCGTCATAATATTTGTTGAAGATTACAAATTATGCAACTTTCGCCATAGCGACCTATCTTCCCTGAATACATTTCACAGCGCCTTACTCTCAGTCACACTCTGTTCGTTCCCTGACGCCAGGAGGCTTGCTTGTTGTTCGCTCTTTGGCTCATTTAACTGCTGTGTAAGCTGAACAGACTTACAGCCGATATGTTCCTTTATGTCACTATAAAAACGTTACGTATTCTGCTATCCTGAAGTTTCTGCCAAGCAATCAATATAGAGCCTACACTTCCTCTTCTATATTATGTACGAGTATTAACAATGGCACAACAGTGTAATGTCATGTGAATCCGTGTCAGAAAATTGTACTTGCATTGGGAAACATTTTAACGGAAATATACAGTGATACGCTTCATGTTAAGCGAAGGTTATGATGGGAAAAAAATTCTCGTGTCTGTAATTGTGGTCGCCTGATTTCAGGAGAGCGAGCATTCGCGATGCCGCTCTGTTCCGACTGAGGCGCCAGGCAGACTGGCCTCTGTGGACACGGAACGCAAACTCGCCAACATTCGTGTGCAGAGACACAATCGTCTTCTAGTAAAGACATTTCGACTATGCTTTCTGTAATATTCTAACCTCATGACTCATATGTTTTGTCATCTCAGTAAACAGCTGTGATAATTGAGCTTCCTGTGTTCAGCAAGATTTCTAAATGTTCATTTGTTGTGCTGTATAGAAATAGCCTGAACTCCACTGTGTCATGCTAGTAATCCTACTGCCTCAAATAGTCTCGCCCCAGAACTGCGAGATGAATAAGAAACATTATTCATTTCTCACGATACTATGGATACAAACGATACAGTAAACCTTCGTTAATCAGGAGTATTGGGGGTAGTTAATTCGGATTAAGCTATAATCCGGATTACTGAAGCAAAGGGTAGCTGTAAAAGACAAAACAAACAAAAGCTCCGTGGTCTGTAGTCCGCAAGCGAACTATACTGACCGAGCGACCGCCGCTTGTCGGCGAAGATAGTGCCAACTTTAGCGGATAGAGGGTATCGCGTGGTCAGCGCAACGGATCCCCACGGACGTTAATCTCGGTTTTCTAGACAGCAGCCGCTATTTCCTTGACATAGATCCTCAATTACCCTCACAAGGATGAGAGGATCCAGTTCCAGACCCACTGCTTCTCAGAAAATGTCATAGCACCGGGAATCGAACCCGGTAGCTCTGGATATGTAGCCAGGAACTCTGATGACCACTATACCACAGAGGCGGTCGCTATAAAAGACAAAACACAAACTTATAACACGAGTAAATTACATAAGTAGCGCTGATAAAAATAAAAAATCATTGTACAGCCTTTATTCAAAACCATAAAGACAATGCATTTATTCATGGATAGAAGACTCAGAAGTTGTACTTGTTTTTGAGCATAATAATGCAGGTTTCAAGAAACTACCAAAGTTTCTTTTGAAGAGACAAGTGACTCGTCTACCTTTCTAAACGTCATGTGTCTTATAAAGTATGTACTCAACAGTGAACAGCATTTTTAATTTTTCATACTTCGATCAAGATTGACTGTAACCGAATTAGCGCTGGTTCGCTGTAGCTCTTGACCATGTTCTTGTGGTATCATTTCTGATATCCTAACACCACACAGCACTTCCCTACCCAACAGAATAGTTCTTCAATTTGAAGGATTCTGTCAAGGAAATTTTTACGAGCCCACTAAAAAATTTTGCATTTCATGCATCCTGTTGTACTACAATATTTAACTTCTTTATTAAGACCGTCACAACACAACTACATTAAGGTCAGTGCCTGGTTTTGGCTCTGCTACATGTTTCGGCTATTAGTAGCCATCAGCAGGCAAATACATGGCTAACATATATACACCACTGAACTGCAGTATTAATAAAATTGGATACAATAATATTAATTATATTAAAATATTTGACGTAAAATACAATAAATTAGATTATATAAAGCAAAAGTTATAGTACAAAACAAGAATAAATTTCTTCGATTGACGCTTTACATCATCGAGTCAGTCGTTGGTTTTTGTGATTTTGTTTCGTTCCCATGGACATATTAGAGTATTCTATATTTTGTGTATAAAACTGTTATAGGAGGCTTGTGATGTGGATGTAATATTAATGTTAATTATTTAGTCGGTGCCTCATCTTACACAGTATTGTCCGTTCTATAGGGAATGTAAACAACGAGCCAAAACCAGGCACTGACCTTGATATAGTTGTGTTGTAACGGCCTTAATGAAGAAGTTTTTTTTTCCTTGGCACTACAGCCCCAGTGGGCCTAGGCCTACCTCCATGAACTTCTTCTTTCACTAATAAAGACGTTACCCAGTAATAAAGTTTACACTGAAAATAAAGAGAGCTACAACATACAGCAGGACAAGAAAATAACTGAAATATAAACTCTCTTCTCTACTTTTTCCCCAAATATATCGGGTCAGAAATGGAGGCCTAAATTAATAACGACAATTAGGCAATATGACACCAGGACAGGTCTGTTACACGCTTCAAGGGCGATGGTAGATGAACATGGAACAATGGTAGAATAATCGTCAGCAGGGTGAAATAGAAGAACCCGGAGAAAGACCTGCTCCAGTGCCACTAAATAATTAAATAATCCCACACGAAGTGACCCGGAATTGAACTCGAGGCTCTGACGCGAGACATCTACGTCTGTTTGTGGCATGGAACGGACGTATTAACGCACAAGGCAAGGTAAAGTTGTGCCTATGCTTAAGTAATTAAGCACTACGCCACGAAAACGTGTGGGGGATGGGTGTATATGAGTAGACCGACGTTTTCTTGACCTCGGCACAAGTCGAAGATGAGTGGTCAGCTTCAAGTTCCGGCCTCTTTACCCTGGGTACCCATCGGATAGGAGGCTGGGTGCGCTCAAGAGCCGGTCTGGACGACGTGAAAAAGTGAAAATTCTTGCCCCTTTCTGGACTCGAACTCCAGCCCCTCAGTCTTCCAGCCCGCATCCAGTCGCTATACCGACTGAGCTGTATATAATACAAGGAGAGAGCAAGCATTCCCAATAAAATTCAATATGCAATTAATGTAGACTATGCAAAAAGAATTTATTAGTTTAATGTAGCGTTTCGTTATGTTGAATTCATATATGATATTCCCATGTCTTCTTTAATATCTTCACTCTTTTTATGATCCGTCATTGTCTCTTACTAGGGTTCCGAGAAAACTCATTTCTGCTGCCCCCCACCCTTACTTTCGTTTCCTGTTCGTTAACGTTCAAAATCGGATCCCTGTACTAACATAAGGAGTATTACTATATAGTTTTCATAATTGCTTTTGTAATTTCCCTATCAGCATGTGTTCTGTAGCTCCCCGATCTGTTGAAGTCAATTTAGTTCCATATTAACATTAAAGGAGGCAAGCGGTAGCGTAGTTGTTTGAGGCACTATGCTACAAGCCTGAAGGTCGCAGGTTCGACTCCCGATGAGGTACTTGATGTTCTCGATTAACCTAAAACTTCCAGCCGCACTATAACCCTAGGGTCGGCTCAGCCTCTAACAGAAATGAGTACCAGGAATCTTCTTGGAGGTGGCTGGTGCGTAAAGCTGACAACCTCACCGCCATCTGTGAACCGACTGTCTAAAAAATATGGGAGCCTCGACGTCTGACAACCCTTATAGGCTTCAACCGCCTGTTATAGGGATAGCTTCTTTTTTATATATCATATTGAAGTCTCTTTTACAGCTTGTGCTGCATCATAAGTAGCTAAGTATTTTAATTTTACTTTCCATAGACAACGAATTATGAAATGTTTTGCCAGTGCGACAGCTGTTTTGCGTTTCGAAATATATTTTGTGACGGAAAATGTCTAGGGATTTAAGCGTGAGGTGAGCTCCATATGTGCGCAGTAACGCACGTAGGCTTTCATGTAGTGTGCATCAGTGTTGTTCTAGAGTGGCTGACATGACGAAGGTTAAGAGTCGCATTTCTGCCAACTTTTCGTTGTGAATGCTCCAATGATTAAAGTGTCGACTTTAAGTAAAGCAGTAAATACGAGCAGTATGCAGTTACATCTTCAAAACATAAATCAAGTTCATACACAAATAAATTTAAATGTGCGAAATTTTCAATTTGTGCCAGTGGAAACAAGCATGCAGTGTTTTCATAAATCATCCACCGTCTGTGTATCTTATTCTGTAGGTATACAGAGACTTCCGTCTCAGCAATGTGGGTAGAAAACATTTTATGGAACACTATGCACTTGTCTTCAAGTGTTACACTTAATTTAGGAATATGGGGACATTTTGCCTCTGCGGACAGACAAAATATAGGCCACGCTGTGAGACATCGAATAACTATTACGTACGTGACGTCATGCCCCGCCATAGAAAAAGGTCACGCTACATAATTAATGAAGCGTTGGAAGCAACCCAATTGTAGCTAGTTTGCCCGGCGTGTACAGAGAAAGGAGCAAGGCAACAGAAAGAAAATGTCGATAAAGATGGAAAGAAAATAAACAAAAGGGTAAAGAGTGTAAAGGTTTTGTGAATATTCTACAAAAACAGTTTTGAAAAATCATCGGTCCAAGGAAGTAAGGGGGATGTATAAAAAGCCATCATTAATATGATCATTAATAACGCCTCAAACCCTTCCGCTGTTCAGATGCCACTGCGCCTGCGCCAGAGCGACAATAGATGGGTTATACAGACACCTCTGGCATGTAACAGGAGCAGGCCGAGGAGACATCCTGCAAAAAATCTGGAAACGAGAGTAGTGTTGGTCTTCTATTATACTTACTTACTTACTCACTCATACAACTGAGCCCTTCTTGAGGAGCCGCCAATTCTGCAGCTACTCAAGAATTTCCCAGCATTTCATGCAACCCGAAGATTCATTACCGTGTTCACAAGAGCCCTCGACCGGTCCCTATCCTAAGCCAGACCAATCCAATCCATACCATCCTATCCTATCTCTCTAAGATCCATTTTAATAATATCAACCCACCTACGCCTTTGTCTTCCCAGTGGTCTCTTTCCTTCTGGCTTTCCCACCAATATCCTATAGGCATTCCTCGTTCCCCCCCTTCGTTCTACATGCCCTGCCCACATCATCCTCCTTGACTTGATCATTCTAATTATACTTTGAGAAGAGTACAAGTTATGAAGCTCCTCATCATGCAGTTTTCTCCAACCTCCTGTCACTTCATCTCTCTTCGTTCCAAATATTCCCCTCAACACGCTGTTCTCAAAGACCCTCAGTCTATGTTCCTTCCTTAATGTTGGAGACCAAGTTTCACTCGCATACAGAACCACAGGCAAAATTATAGTTTTATTTATTCTAATTATTAAGTTTTTTGAGAGCAAACGAGAGGACAAAAGGTTCTGAACTGAATGGTAGCAAGTATTACCCGAGTTCAATCTCCTTTTAATTTCCTCCTGAATCAGGTTTTGATTTGTTATTGTCGCTTCCAAGTATCTGAACTCTTCTATTTTACACATGTTATTAATTTCATGTATGTGATAACCACATACACACTGGAGACTAGAGCGGTAATATGGGGGATCCCGTTGAGCATATGGGACTTTTCTTCCTGAACATTATCTACATGAGGTATGACATAGCTATCTAAAGTAGCAGGGAGAGTCAGATCGTCACCTAAGTATGGGAGTGTACCGTGTCCATCAACACAAATTCTCGAGTACAGTAAATCTTCTCCAATCCGGATAAATTGGACCAGGGAAGTTGTTCGGATTAAATGATAATCCAGTTTAATTAAGCAAAATATATCCCTTAAAGAAAAAACGTTAGAAAATAAATAAATTGAAAATCTAATAATANGAAAATTTAATAATATAGGTAGTGTTGATGAAAATAAATAAAAAATATCACTGCAGCAATTTATTCCTCTGTCAGATTCCTCTGAATCAGGTTTTGATTTGTTTTCGTCATTCTCAAATATCTGAGCTGTGCCACATTTTCAAAACATTCCTTAACTATTTTTATGTCATGATTTTGCCCTGTATTTAGGTGATGAGACGGCAACATATACTTAGTTTTCTCTGTGTTTACTTTTAGACCATCCTCCTTACTAGCGTCATTTGAAGTTTCTGTGTTTTTCTTTGTGGTATCTATATTATCACCCAGTAGAATCACATCATCAAAATAGGCCAACAGCTGATGTGTCCCATTTATTTTCAGTCCCACCTGGATTCCCTGGACCTTCCTAATGGCATATTTTAAAGCAAAGTTGAAAAGGAGTTGTGATAAAGATCTCCTTGTTTTAGACCATTCTGGAGAAGAAAATTATCAGACAAAAAATGTTAACCAATATGGATTTTACTATATATTTCTTTTAAACATATTTTAATCAGCCTAACTAATTTCATGGGTATCCCAAACTCTATCAAAATATTGTACAATACTTCCCTCCTAACTGAATCATGGGCTTTCTTGAAGTCTACAAATAGCTGTTGTACTGTCTCACTGAACTCCAGTTTTTTTTTTCTCCAGTATCTGACGAATGCAAAAGATCTGATCAGTAGTTGATCTGTTACTTCGAAACAAACACTGATGATCCCCATAATTTTATCTATGTATGGACTTAACCTTGAGAGAAGAATATTGCATAAAATTTTGTATGAAGTTGATAGCAGTGATACACCATGATAATCACTACAGTCAGCTTTATCACCCTTCTTGTGAACAGGTATAATAATAGACTCCTTCCACTGATCAGGCAATTTTTCCTTATTCTAAATGGAATTAATTAGCTTATGGATGTTAGAGTTTAATATTTCATCTCCTGCTTGAATGAGTTCTGCTGGAATTTAATCACTACCTGGCGATTTATATCATTTCAACTTTGCAATGGCAAAATTACCTGATTCAGGAGGAAATTAAGAGGAGATTAAATTCGGGTAATGTTTGCTACCTTTCAGTCTAGAACCATTTGTTTTCTCATCTGCTGTTTAAAACGTATATATTAGAATATACAAAACTATAATTTTGCCTGTGTCTCTGTATGGGTGTGTGGTCTCTGACATTAAGGAAGGAACATAGACTGAGGGTGTTTGAGAACAGGGTGTTGAGGAGAATATTTGGACCAAAGAGAGATGAAGTGACAGGATCTCCTTTACCAGCATAAATTAAATTCTGTGTGTTTTTCTTTATGTTATCTATATTATCACCCAGTAGATTGACATCATCAGCATAGAACAACAGCTGATGTGTCCCATTTAACTTCAGTCCTAACTGGTTTTCCTGGACCTTCCTAATGGCACATTCTAAAACAAAGTTGAAAAGCAGTGGCAATAAAGCATATCTTTGCTTTAGACCAATTTGGATAAGAAAATTATCAGATAAATATTTACTTATACAGACCTCAATATATGTTTCATTCAAATACATTTTAATCAGCCTAACTAGTTTCATGGGCACCTCAAACTCTATAAGAATATTGTACAATACTTCCCTTTCAACAGAATCATAAGCTTTCTTAAAGTCTATGAATAGCTGGTGTACTATTTCATTGTACTCCCACAATCTAAGTTTACTTGCAGCAGACCATGCATACTTCACATTGCTTCCACACCTCCCTTGCCTTACCTCATCTCTATGTAATCTCCTTCCACAACAAGATTCTCGTGCTTAACACAGTCTCTCTCCTGACACTGGTGTTGACAAAATGTACCAATCAAGTTCGGCCATAATACACAGGTCTCCGAGATGTAGATAGTCAGGTGGAAAGATAGATGCCGACTGTCCAGTTTTGCTATCTCAGGATATCCCACTTCTGCGGCTCAGACACAGCATCCAACAGCAGTCCAACAGTTCTCCAGCAGAAATCCTTGCATTGTCAGTTACACCATGCTTCTAATCTTTCCTCCTCTTTCACCCGAAACAGTATTCCTTATTTGACCCAACCTGGTTACATAACTGTGATGTGATCAGTAGTTTCAGTAGCCTTCCTTGCTGTCACAAATTTCCATTTGCCCACTAGTCCTCATGCTTCTGCATCCTATTCATAACTTCCTGGATGAGCTTTATAAATCCAAAGTTTGCTGTTTATTTAAGGAAGAAGGTTCTGCACCACACCTACCCTAATATATGAACGCTTCGCCCAGGATCGTTATATTCTTTTCTGGATGCGTAGGACCGCCCTGGAAACTAGATCCTGGTGGAAAATTTTTCAAAATGCAAGAACCTCGATGTAGGGAAACTGGTACCACAAACTGTGACCGTAGTATATTCTGTTCTGGCATAATTCGAGACAAAGATGGGCTCCAACTGTCTTAACAAATTCCGTATTTAAAATCCTTATGAGCTTTCACCTTCTTTGAAAATGAGAAACCTTCACAATTGCAGAAAAATCCTGTACGATTTATTACATTTTCCCGCCCACATTAAATGGGTGGTTCTTCTACGTCATTTCCGGTTCGGAGCCTGCTTAGCTAGTGCATTCTGTGAGCATTGTGAGGAGACTCTTGTAGACATATGACGTGATGTTGGAAAGTAATGCATTCTGCCGGTAGTCCGGGAAATTAAATCAATAATTTCTCTGTCGTACTATAACTACGATAACTACATTCAAATAGCTTTGTTTGTAAATAGTACATCACTATGGGATACTGAAAGACGCATACTTTTGTTTACTTCTAAGTTTGTCACATACATTTGGTGAAAATTGAAGACACCATGCCGCCCGACAGAGTAAGTATATGCATGTACGTGTTCGAATGAAGTAAATTTAACAATGCATGGTCTGGTTTATAACCGTGGTAAACGTACGTCACATACATTTTAGACTCCTTCAGTTCTCGCTTATTTCGATTCTGAATTAATTGAAATAAATTCCTGTGAGCATTTTGTGGAACTTCTTGGAGTCGGGTCATTGCAAGTCCTTTAATTTTTTTTTCTTGGCACTACAGCCCCAGTGAACTTCTCCGTTCACTTCGTTTTTTCTGGATCTTACACATTCGGTGCGACTCCTTGGGCGGGTGATCAGCTCGTCGCAAGGCCTCTACCTGTACACAAACACAGAAAAACGCACACACACAAACTAAACATTCATGCCCTGAGTGGGATTCGAACCCACGATCCCGGTTTCCAAGCGAGCGAAGACAGTACATGCCTTAGACCGCTCGGCTACCGTGACCAGCTAACTACTTTAATTACAATGAGTAATGTAACAATACCACCAACATATATCAATACCTCGATCGGGATTCAAACTCCTGATCCCAGTGCTTCGGCGGTTCAAGACCGCATACGCCTTAAACCGCTCAGCTCCTGTGAGCGGCAGATTTCAGTTGTGATTCTCAAAATTTTCAAATATGAACAACATATGAAATAAGCAGTCTTCTGGGATGTGGCACCATGTAGATGTGGTGTTAACAGACGTTTCGGAGGAACGTATCGCCTCCATCTTCAGGGTAGAAGGAAAATTAAGAAAATTCGCAAGCGAAGAGACAGTGAGAACAAGTGCAAGCAGAAATAAGAAAATCTGCTTGCAGATTTTCTTATTTTTTCTTCTAACCTGAAGATGGAGGTGATACGTTCCTCCGAAACATCGGTTAACACCACATCTACACGGTGCCAGATCCCACTGCTTTCTTCATAGTCACCGCCATGAAAACCACAAATCTTACATGAACAACATAGTCCAAGACCATGAAATTAAATACACAACATTTTTGCAGTTAATTATATTTTCTGAAATTTCGTGATCCTTTTCATTCATAAGTTCCAGGTTTTATGTATTATGTTTCTTAAGATATTTGATTGTAGCATCCTGTTGTGTTTCATATGAATAATTCTTACAGTACCATCAACACAACCATGTAGTATAAATAATGTTTATTTTTACCCACTACATGTTTTGAACTCATTTCTGAGACATATTCAGGTGGTATACATATTTAAACATCAATCATCTGAAATGTAATGCCATATATTCTAATAGAACATCAATCCCTTGCTCATAAGCATTATCCAATTGGATATCTCTCATAAGGTCCTGTAGTGAGATATGTAAGTATAAATATGAGAATACTCACTCAATAAAATTAATGTAAATGTAATGTACTATGTGAGAATGTATTTAAGATCTATGTAAATATACATGTGGTGCATAATCTCAGTGCATATTTTGTTGTTTAATTGGGTTAAGATTATTGTTAAAATTATATTAAATTTTTAAAAATAAAATTAAAGTAACCTGTAGAAACACCCATGTTGTGTTCGAATGTATGGCATAACAATTCAGATGACTGATGTTTAAGTATGCATACCCCCTGAAGATGACCCAGAAGTAAGGTCAAAACATATAATGGGTAAGAATAAATACCATTAATACTAGATGGTTATATTGATGGCACTGTAAGAATTGTATCCTTATGATATGTTTTTCTTTATTAAGCCTCTGGTACGGAATGTAAAATTGAGTGAGAGGCTGATTATGTCTTCTGTCCATGGTATATGAACACTGCTCATGGTGGAAGAATTCTATATAAGAATTTCAGTAAACAGTAGATGCAGCTAGTGAGGGTTGCAGCTTCGCTTGAAGCCCAAACGAAATGTTTTGTTTAGCTCATTATTAAAAAAGATCAACACTTTACCAGAGTCCTGAAACCCCTACACATAGCCAGTAGTCAGCTGAAATCATTTGCATTACAGGGTGCTGTAAAGAAATCTCCATATGATGCAAAGCAACAGAGCAGTACACCTCAAAAGAAAAGTGTTAAAGATGGTGTCAAAGATCTTCGTTCTAAATATGAATCAGGTAGGGATAAGGGAACCAACAAAACAAGAGACTCATCAGGCTCTCGTACTAGTAAAGAGAAGTCCCAGAAAGAGGACTGGAAGGTGAGTTCTTCAGTCAGAGAAAAACTTGAAGTGCTAAAACGTGAAGCAGAGAAAACAAGATTATCAAGTGATAATGTGAAGAAGGACAGATTTCAACCAAGGGAATCTCGCTCTACTAGCCGCGTTACCAAGGAAACAAGTAACAAAGATATGAATCCTCTGTCAACACCAAATCGAACCCCAGGGAGAAAAGCAACTACTGGAGATGCAGCACCCCATAGGACCCAGCTGTCATACCGTGCTACCCGCAGTAAGTAGGATGTTAAGTAGGCATCATAATATAATACCATCAATTCTATGTTCATGGGCCTTTATAAAATACAGCAAATGAATTTAAGTACAAGATGGTAATTTTCTTTTTTGTTTGAAGGAAATGAATTCCTTGAAATTAAGGTATGAGGATAGCAAGGAAGTGGATACGTCAGGCAAGCACTGTTGGGAGGAGAAGGTGGAACTATGCAATAAATTTAAACTGAAAATAAAAGTGATAATTTTTCCATTGTTGAGTCCAAAGGAGTCTTTAAAGAATTTATTTTACTAAAAGTCTTCCTCTGTTTACTATAGTTAATAGAGCTGGGTTAATGAATTCATTTTCTTGGTAACACATATATTTTACTTTCAACTAAATTGTTTCAAATATGGGACCAGGCTTTAGTTTTTGTTAACATTATGAAATTCTGTACCGAAACTTGTCAGTTTTTCATCTCTTCAAATCAACTTGCAGAGTAGAAGGAGAGATCTCAGATCATTTTGTTATGAGCACCTTCATCTGGCCAATCATGTAGTATATTTCTGCAGGTGAATATACACTTCAGGTTGTGAACCAGCTTGTCTTTGAGTTAATTGTGTAGAAAATGTGGGAGCCTCGACATCTTACAACCCTATGGACCTTCATGGCCTCTTACAGGGATAGCTTTACCTTTACTGGTTACAAATAAAACTGGTATTTTCATTATTGTGTAGTGACTATCTCTTGTTATTTGTAGCTGCAGAAAAACCAGAGGTGACCAGTACCACTAAAGGAGGTGTGAAGAAGTATACAGTCCCCACTTCAAATTCGAATATAAAGCGCGTAGAAAGTAGACATCACGGATCTACACAGAAAGAGGTAGCAAGAACCGAAAAACTGCCAAACAAACTCAAACACCCAGAAGGGAAGGAGCTAAACAGAGATCGGGGTCAGCAAGCAGAAAGGGTTTATGAGCCAAAGAGACTGAGTCGAGACCGCACACGAACTAGAACACTGAGTCCACAAGAGGTGAAGGTGGCAAGAAGTGACCCTGAGGGAGCAAGAGTTTCAAGTGATAGGCAGAAGCAGTCTGCTGAGAACATGGCGACTGACTCTACTGCAGCCTCTGTCGCTGAGGGAGGCAGTGGCACTCATGAGCAACAGCAAGATGATTATGATGATGGAGACTATGAATATGAAGATGATTTTGAGGTATCATAGTAATTGTAAACTGAGAGCACCATTTAAAGATTTATGGAAGGAACTTCTATTGGGGATTTGGAAATTCAGTTTGTTTTGACAGTACTTGGGAAACCAAGTCACTGCAAAGTAAATCTTTTTAAATATAAACTTTGCGTTTATTCGTGTGAGTGAATAAATAGTACAGGGTTATTGAAACTCAGTGGATTGCGAATACACTTAGATGGACATATAATTCTAGTCACTCATATTTGAGAGTGGTGGAAATACGAGACTGCAAGTCCTCCCCTAACTTCCAGTTATAAGGCACTAAGACTTTAGTAATAATGCAGGTACAGCAATACTCTTCTCCTCCTCCTTTGGAGTGGTTCTAGTGGGGATTTGGAAATAAGAAAGAATAATTCAACATTCTCATTTTCAGTAGCAGTAACTGAACCAAAGTGTTAAGATTTTCATAAATTTACATAACCTCTTCTACCTGCAGTTGACTGCTAATTAGGTGCCATCCTAATGAATCAAAGTCTTGTCCATTATTTGTCAAATGCTTGTAAATCTCTCCCACATTCTACTCTTAATTTGCTGCATGTGCATACATGAAAAAAAAATACTGTTTACTAGTATTGAACTGAAGGGACAGATTACAGCGGCAAAGGCGTGAAGCTGACCAGTCACCTCCAACTAGTGTCAAGGTCAAGAAAATGTGGATCTATACATCCACTTCTTATATGCCTTCATGGCATAGTCCTTAATCAGTAAAGCTCAGGGACAACTTTACCGTTTACCTTTATGGATTGCTCTAAACATAACAGTTGGAATGCACATAACTTCTTGATGTTATGTAAATAAGTGGTTGTGAAACAGCCATTAGACTTGACTATAAAAAGGTAAGTTGTAGTGGCGTGTAAACTGTACATGAACTCATAACTCTTTCATTTTCTAACCTGTTCAAATGAACAGGTTGCCACACATACTGGAAAAATGGTCACTGTAACATACGTGGATGTGATCTGTGCCATCTGCAGTTTCTGCATCTGTAATATTGCACTGGTAGCCCAGGTTACCTCTCATTATGTCAGCCACAAAATCACAAACACAGCACACAGTGAAACAAGCTACTGGACTGAAGAGAACATCATTTGATGTACACATCTCAGTGGTTAAAACTTGGAGGGCATAAGCTGCTCTCAGTTAGGTTGTGGAATGCAGTTTTTCTCCTGGACAGGGATAGGAAAGAGGGGATGTGTTAACTGGACCTTTACAGACTGCTAGATATAAGTAACTTTGAAAGCAAAACTGCAAATGCAGTTGGTGCAAAAGTTTATGGGAAAACATGGAGGGGGAAGGCTACTTAGGAATCACTCGTAATGATGAAAGTGCCTGAAAAAAGCCCATGTTTTATGCAGTGGTTTTCCATTATGAAATGGGCAGTTGCAGTGGTTCTTGTCACTATAAACAAGTCCTTGTTATGAGCCACACTTGTGCCATCACAGTGTCACTGTATGCAATAAAAAAGGTGACAAAGGAGGAAAGAGAATAATGAATATGAAATATCAGTGTAAACATACAGAACACTGGATCCATGTTGGATAAGATAGAAAACAGAGTAAAACAATTTATTAACTAACTTTCTGACATTGTTCCACCTAAAGATGACCAATATATGTCAAAACATGCAATGAGTTTTTAAGTAAAAACATTAGACACTGACAAGTTATGATGGTTCATGGTCTCAAAAACTAAAATGCTATTTTACTGACAGCTTTACTTTAATGGTTTTAGAGAGAGACACTTGAAATGGATGAGTAGTTGGGTAGTATACACCATACATAGTTTGTACTTAAGGAGACTGTGTACCCAAGGTTATATGAAAAACCATATTGTAGATCTTACATTGCACTGTCATACACAATTGTTAATTTTTCAGGATTATGAATCAGATTTTGAAGACATGTCTGATGAAGGAGCAGACATTGGGAATGATGTTAGTAACAGTACTGATGACAGTGAGTCGGGGCTTGTAGAACTCACACCCCGACAGCAACCATTTGTGGAAGAAGAAAAAAAATTGGACTCTGGCAACTATGACTTGGCTGAACGCAGGAGGAAAAGCAGGGAAATGCAAGAAATCAAGACGGCATTAGATAGAGAGAATGAAGCAATGTCTCCTCAAGAGTAAGCTGGAAATCATTTTGATCCTTAAATGTCTTACTTCAGCATGGATGTTGTCATTTCGATGGTACTGATCATGGTGGCTGTCTAAGGTATGAACTCTCTTCACCTGCTTGAACGCTGGGGTCATGGGTTCAGATCCCACTCTCGACATGAATGTCTGTGCCTGTTTATTCTGTGTATATGTAGCGGCCTCTGAACGGGCTGATCCCCTGTCCAAGGAGCCCAACAGATTCTGTATAGGATTAGGAAACTGAAAAAGCAGCTAGAGCCCAACAAAGGGCTATACAACCAAAACAATAATAATAATAACATTTTGATGTCAGTTTTGTGAACGAGGGGTTATGTTCACTTATGGGAAAAGTGAAAAATTAGCTTTGTTTTCAAAGCTTGTAAGTTTTGAGGAAATTGACTATGTGTTTTATGTTTTTGTCAAAATGCTTCTTTCCTGCTTATATTTATTCATTCATCGGTAATCTGTCAGATGACAGGTCCACAGTCTCTTCAAATTTTTGAAGCGTAAGCTGAGGCATAGTTGATTTGGGGGAGAATTTACAAAGTGGTGTGATCACACTGCAACTTCACAGCCCGTATTTCATACCGCATTAACTGCTTGTCATCATACTCCATTTAGCCCTGTGTAGGAATTTGTTTCAGAGAAAACTGTGGGCATAGATCCAATGAATTGTTGATATGGTTACACGGTGGATGTTGAGAAGTGGGCATAATACGAGTATGTAGCAGTTGGATGTTGCAGTGAAATTTAGCTCAGTTTAGTTTTTCATTTAACCACATAAACCTGCCCCTGAAATTTTCCCCACCTCTGCAGATTCTGTTCTGAGATTATGTCCCCAAATGGATATTAAGTGTAAACAGGAGTGTTGTGACTTTATTGGATGAAAGTAAGTTTCTCAAAATGTGACATGTTTCATCATAATATTTCATATGTGAGGGCGCACAGTAGTGTAGTTGGTTGAGGCATTGTGCTACAAGCTGGAAGGTTGTGGGTTCAATTCCTGATAAGGTTATTGGATTTTTCAATTGACCTAATTCTTCCAGCCACACTATGACCCTGTTGTCGAGTCACACTGTAACAGAAATGAGCACCAGAAATTTTCTTGGGGGTAAAGGGCAGCCGGCATGTAAGGCTGACCTCACCGCCATCTGTGAGCCAGTTATCTAGAAAATATGGGAGCCTCGACATCTCACAACCCTATGGGTCTCAGTGGCCTGTTACAGAGACAGCTTTACCTTTTTAGATTTTAATCTAACTTCATGTTATAGAAGATGCTGAAAGTTATTGTCTTGTACTCGTATCTCTTAGATTTACCTCATCTTCTAAACACCTTTTTGGTAGGCAATGGAAAATCCCTTTAATGTTTGTTAGTTCAGTGTTTTCTAGGATATAATATCTGTCTTAAGAGAGAAAAGTGGATGGAGAGAATTTCATAATGACAAGATTTGTGTTTTCTACTCTTTAACAAATATTACCAAGTGATCAGTTCAAGGAAGATAACATGAGTAGGAAGTTAAAGCCATTTACAAAATTTTAGTTGGAAACCTGAAGAGAGCAGACCATTCTGAAAACCTATGCACCAGGCAATTTCTTTATGAATGGTTTTGCATCTGAAAAAAGTGTCACCATACTGCTACAGTAAGTGTGAGCATTTTTAACAACAATTCCAATTTATCTAGTGGGTTATGTATGTGTCAGATGATAAGGTGACTTGGTTACTTGAAGAGATTTGGAAGGAAGTGGTCATGGCCTGACTGAGGTACTTTCTCTGCATTTGCCTGGAAAGACTGAGGAAATCCACAAACACAGTCACGATAGCAGGTGTCCCGGCTAGGATTCGAACTGAGTACATCCTGGGTTCAATTCTAAGAGTTTTACTCTATTCAGTCTTTTTAACAACAAATTATGATATCTTAGCATGTTCATTTCTGTATAATTTTGTGTGATCCTAATTGTATGCTGTCCTGAGCACCGGTAGTCAATTTATGGGGCATATGTTAATAAAGCAGAGGACCCTTAAACAGTGATATGGAGCACCAAGTTGTCCCAAGCCACCATCTCACACAAGGCTGGCTATGCATGCAGCTGATACATTGAGTGGTAACACTAATTCAGAGCTTTGCCTTCCTTTGACTGCTGAATAATGGAAGAAACTTTCATATACTTCCAAATGCCTGTCAGATGATGGCAGAGTATGTACAGTTTGTTGCTGAATCTGTAGGTCTCATCAGAAAAATGTAAAAGATCTCTGTATAATTTACAGGCTGGGTTATTATGGGTGAAGCACTGCACTGTCTGGGGATAACCCTGGTGTAGTGGGCAAAGGGCTTAATAATTTAGTTAAACACCAGGCATTTATATTCATTCTGTGTGTATATGTTCACTACAAGATTAACTTATCTGCATTAGTTCCTTAGCTGCACCCAAATGAACAGAGTGAATAACTGTAGAGCATGTGTTAAGTGTTAGCACAGTCAAGTGTCAAAGAGAGTTTAAAACTTACATACACATCACCCATTCTCCAAAATTCATTATGTCTGAAACTTATTGATTTCATACCAACATCATATAATAAATGTTCAGTTATAGCATATCTGGAATTCTCATGCAAGTAGCAGAAGTTTCAAAGAACATTTACAATTTATATAAATTTACTTCAGAAACAAAGTTGCAATGCACATCTGTTCACCAGCAGCCACTAGCAGTGCTTACCATCATCTCCCCGCCTCCACATGCCATTACTACAGTTATAGTGATCCATGACTGCAATAGAAACTAGTTGAATCTGTGATCAATGTCTGGAATCTTTCTTCCATCGGTCTGTTTCCCATTCAGGCATTAAAGTAGAAGTATGTTTTGACTGTGAAACAGAAAATGGAAATCTGTGTGAAAGACCAGAAAATGGTAAAAATCATAAAAATTTGGGTTTCTGTAAGTTTTCCTTGTGCAGCTGGTAGATTAATGTCACTGTGACATCTCATTCTCCATACTTACTGGATTATGGCAAGTGAACTGCTTGGAATCAGGATGCCTCTCATGACAGTGATATAAAACTCATGAATGTTTTCTCTGCCAGATGTTCACTGCATATTAATTTATTTAATTGTGGTTCATTTAATGCCACTGTCAGTAGCTCAGAATGCAGTATATAGCATCAGTACATACTCGTACTAATGATGTGAGCATCCATTTGCATGTCTGTTCAATAATACAGTCTCTCTTTTTGTTTGATCAGGAAGACAGTATCTCATACAGTTGAACACAATGTGCCAGCTGATGAGGGTTATGAAGAAGGTAAAATGGATGACAACAGAAAATTCTCTACACCAGTTACACATTTAAATTTTATCAATTTTGCCAATGCAAGAAAAAGAAAACAAGGAAAGAAGGTGGGTTATAGAGTCCCATTTTGTCTATTATGTTATAATCCTCTATTTAAGATTTTTTCTGTCTTATTATTTTCCTTTATAAAAAGCTCAACTTTTCATGAACAGGCAACTGCTACTGCTAAGAAGAGAGGTGAGGAACTTCTTGACATGATTCGGCTTGATACAGTGAATTTCACTTTATTTGAGCTCACTCCTGTTCCGTATGAAGTGTATATGAAGATCTATGGATGCTCAAACACTCTGCAGGTAATCATGAGACTATATGTCACCCATGTGCATTGTTTTCAGGAACCATCATTTAAATTTCATATCAGTGGCCTTTCAAATCAAAGAAACATGATGGTGATTCAAGAATAACCTGGACTTTTTTTTTTACAAGAAGACTATATGTGCCAGAATCAAACTCATTCATTTTCCATATCCTTTAAACTAACACAATTTTTCTATTTCCCTGGAAATTTACTGATACCAGCAGAAAAGATTGATCACAGTGGCCGCGCAGTCTAAGGTGTGAAATGTCTTTGCCCACTCAAACACTGGGATCATGGGTTCGAATCCTACTCAAGGCATGGATGCCTGTTTGTGTTAGGTAGCAGCCTTGCGACAGGCTGATCCCCAATCAGGGATTCCTACCGACTGTCTTAGATTAAGAAATTGAAGTGAAATGAAGAGTTTCATGGGTGCCCTGTGCTCCACATGGGAGCAACAGGAATAGAAGATGCACCATAAAAAGTTTTATCCTGACTGTGAAGCCAGTTCAGGACACCACGTTTGAGTTCATCATCAGTTTGAAATTTCTACCCTGCTAGATGCACCTTCATTGGTCCAGACAAATGAAACTCAGTGAGGGCTATATCAGGGCTATAAAGAGGGTGGTGTGTGATTTCTCAGCCCAGTGTTTCCGGTGTCACCTTTGTTAAATTTGTCATACATGGATGAATGTTGCAATGCAGTAGGTTGACCTTTGTCAGTTTCCCATGTCTTTTCTCCTGAATTGCTTGTTATTGCCAGCTGATAGCTGTGTCTTGAACTTCTTTACAGCATTCAAAACACCTAATGTGCCCATCATAGATGCTTGCATGTGACAAGGTCTCTTGCCCATACCGTTTACTGAACCTAGGAAGAATTTCTGCTAGTTGCACTTTCTCATTTACTGTGAAGATGATGATATAACACTGTTCTACACTAGGTGTGACAAGATCGATGTCATCATGTACTAGCTCTAACGTGCAGAACTGAGACACATGGCTATGTGCCAGGCAGTGAGTGCACTGTTGCAACCAACTGTCCATGAAAGAGTTTATTTTTCTGGTGCCCACATTTTCAGGAGCAAAATCAAGTCAAGGTTAACCGTGAACCACCTACATACCTTGTTAAATTAAAATACTGTGACATGTAGACCCATTGCTAAGTAACAGCTGTGTAAATAGGTGACAGTACAACAACCACTGTTAGGGAATAGCTCTGAGGACATGTTATTTCCATGGTAATGAGAAAACATGCAGTAATGGAAAAGACATTTTCTGTGCGGTCCATGCTGGGGCTATATAATGAGGACAAGTTCAGTGGTCGAGTCAGTTTAGAGTTGCAGTTGTGAGAAGTGAGAAGCTGATACCTGAGGCTGGGGACAGTTTGGGAACCCAGAGGAAGGGGAACATCCACCATTAAAGCCACTACCAAGCAATGGCTAGTGAAGATTGAGGAGACTTTATGTGTGCTGTAGTTACAATGGTCTTTAGAGTATGTAACACAGTAGACTGTTCTAGTTATTTGTAGTTATGAGAGTGTAAGTGTTCAATAAATCTGATTACCAATCCAAACCCCATCTATAGTTACTGAAGCAAGTCACAATATTTTAAATTCTTGATCCAGTTCGTGGTTAGATCTTTCACTGCCAAGTAACTGGTGATCAGCCATACAACCTGTGCTGGCTAAGTTTTCTTGAATCTTGAAATCAGTATAAATAAAAAAAATTGAGTTAATATACGCTAACTCTTTAATTGTGTTGTGAAACTGGTTTCAGAATACATGTGGATTTCCATTTTTGCTGTCTGTTTTGTGGCCAAGATCAGTAAGTGTAGCTTGTATTATATTGTCGTGTATCGCGGGGTATATCGCGACAAATAACTTCACGATGTATTTTATATAGCGAATTTTATTTCACATTCGCTCTTACAATCACCCAAATTACAATCTGACGATTACTGCTATCTGCAGTATCACAAATAGTACACTCCAAATGCCACAATACAACTGACTGGCTGACTGACTCTGAATCCAACTCGGCGACTGTTACAGTACAACTCACTAGTACAACTTAGTACAACTCACTAGTACAACTTAGTACAACTCACTAGTACAACTGACCTCGGCGACTGTTGCTTTATAACTCCCTGTGAATAGCCTTCGCTGCTCCCTATGTAGCCCCGATCGGACAATACGGGAAAACGGCCACGTAATAAGCACCCTTTTTGCCTGGCGCTGTGTTGCTATGTAACGCTAGCGGAGGTCACCGCTGTTACTATCGTAACGTCGCCGCTGTTGATTCGCGTTGCCTAGCGACCGCGATATCCGTCGGTGACGTCACCGCGGAGGGGAGTGGCGGGGCGGGAACTCGCCTATTACCGTAGTAACGCGAGCGTTACGTCACCGCCACATACCGCTGGGGAGGTAGGGGTCAACATGTCACAATATGTTAACCCCACATCTTCATACAGCAATTTACAAATTCTTCTATAGATGCTATATGGATTCATCACAGAGGTCTAACTTGAAGTTCAGTATGTTCCTGATAGATGGAAGTATATGCAAGAAGTCTGAATGCATTCAGAAAGTTAGTGTTGGTGCCCATGTTTCTGAAGTTGCAGCCATCAGGATGTTGAAGCAGCAAGGATGTCATATTGCTGGAGGCCATAACATTGCATGCTAAGCAACCTAAAGGTTAACAAACACAAAACACCACTTGAGGTGTTAAAATATATTGGTAAGGTCTTGTGACTAAACATCACAGTGAAATGGTTCATTTGGTACTTCTTTGTATTGAGGAGGTCCCTGTATCTCAGTTCACAGACCTGCTCTCCCGATTCTGGTTTCGGTGGTTTTCTCTAGATGTTTCGAACAAATTCCAGAGTGGAAACTTAAAGTAGGCCAGAGCTCCTTTTTACAGCCTTCCCAGTCATTACACCATCCATTTTTCTATAACCTAAGCAGTTGACAAAGCATGGTTAAATAAACCAAGAAGAAATACAAATAAATAATATAGAAATCATATGACAGATTACTGAGCATCATAGTTCAGTGGGTAGCACTTCTGCTTTGTATTTGAGAGGTCCTGGGTTAAAAATTCAGCCAGGAGACCAGCTGTCCTGACTGAAGTTTTGTCATTGTTTTTCTCAGTCCCTCCAGGCCAGTGTAATACTCAGACCACTACCCCCCATATTCCTTCCTATTTATTATTCACCAGTCATCCTACTCTATCATCTAGCTATTGAGAGCACTGTTGAATAAATCATAAACATATAACTAACTTCATGGAGCTGAGCCCTTCTTGAGAAGCCACCAGTTGTGCAGCTATTCAAGAACTTCCCAGCATTTTATGGAGCCCTCCACTGGTCCCTATCCTGAGCCAGATCAATCGAGTCCGTACCACCCCACCCTATCTCTTAAGATCTATCCTAATATTATTCACCCACCTACATTTTCACCTTCCTAGTGGTATCTTTCTTTCTGCCCTTCCCACCAGTATCCTATTTGTAGTCATCTTTGCCCCATTCATGCTACTTTCCCTGCCCATCTCATCCTCCCTGACTTGATTATTCTAATTATAGTACTTGGCGAAGAGTACAAGTTATGATGCTCCTCAGTATGCAATTTTCTCCAACCTCCTATCACTTCATGTCTCTTGGGTCCAAATAGTCTCCTCAGCACCCTGTTCTCAAACAACCTCAGTCTCTGTACCTCCCTTAATGTCAGGGACCAAGTTTCACACCCATACAGAACCATAGGCAAAATTATACTATTATATATTTTAATTTTTACGCTTTTAGACAGCAGACGAGAAGACAACAGGTTCTGGACTGAATGGTAACAAGCATTACCCAAATTCACTCTCCTCTTAATTTCCTCCTGAATCAAATTTTGGTTTGTTACTGTTGTTCCCAAATATTTGAACTGAGCCACAATTCATGAACATATAAAGTAAATAAATAAATTGAAGAAACATACAACACAGTTTAAGTAGTTCTGAGTGACAAAGCTGCATGTGGGAAAGTTTTTCAGAAAGACTCCCACCTACAGACATCCATTCTGCTGTTTTTCCCATTACAGTTTATTTTGACTGATATTCTGAATGTGATAACCCCTGCTTCAGGCCCATGTACAGACTAATGAAGATAACCTCTGTGAAGAAGTACAGACTGATGAAATAAGTTGTAAGGATAAGTGGACCCAGAAGCCAGTCTCCTTTCAAACCAGGAACAGTGACAAGAACTCTGTGGATGAAGTTACTATATTTTCACAGGTGATATTTACAGTATAAATCTAGTTAATGATAATTACTCTGTTAAATGTATACATAGATTGAGTGGTGTATGTTTCCTCTGAGGTACTAAAAGTCCACAGTTTTTCATCCTTAATTACATTTCGTAAAGAATGTTGTTTATAATAGAATCAAAATTTGACCCTTTGTTTCAGTTTGAAGTTATGTTTGTCCCATTCAGATTATATCATTTGTATAAACCAACTGTGGATTTAGTCTGTAAGTGAACTATACCAACCCGGCGACCACCACTTGCTGGCAAATTTAGTGCCAACTTTAGTGGATAGAGGGTGTCGCATGGTCAGCGCAACAAGTCTCCACGGCCATTAATTTTGGTTTTCTAGACTGGAGCAGCTATTTCCTTGAAATAGCTCCTCAATTATCATCATGAGGCTGAGTGGACCCAGTTCCAGACCCACTAATTCTTAGAAAATCTGGTAAAAGTAAAAGTAAAGCTATCCCTGTAACAGGCCATGAAGGCCCATAGGGTTGTGAGACGTTGAGGGTCCCACATTATCTAGACAATCGGCTCAAAGATGGCGGTAAGGTTGTCAGCCTTACGCACCCGCCGCGCTTTACTCCCCAGGAAAATTATTTATTTAATTCCTGGCACTCATTTCTGTTAGAGGCTGAGTCAACCCCAGGGCCATAGTGTGGCCGGAAGGATTAGGTCAATTGAAAAAATTCAATGACCTCATCGGTAGAAAATCTGGTAGCACCTGGAATCAAATCTGGGACCTCTGGATCTGTAGGCAGGAACTGTGACCACCAGACCACAGAGGCGGTCTATCATTAGTATGTTCTTGTTATTTCTGTTTAGACTTATTTTTGCCATTTTTAATTTACCCTATCAGTCATAGTACCACCCACTTCCGTGAGTTGTGCAAAAGGAACAAATATTATTATGTATTTTGTATGAAGACTGAGTATGGTTAGCATTGCCTAGAGCAGTGTGTATGAACTCTTTTTGCTGACCCTTCCTTTTGAGGGATCAGAAATGTATTATTGTTTTGTCACTGAAAATATGTTCAATAAACTGCCCTCTTTAGTGTAAGAGATATGGAGATGTCAGTAATGCTGTCATACATGCCTCCCACATAAGTCCTTCAGTTTTTTTGTAATCTAGACACAGTTTACCTGAAACTGACTGAAGCTCTTGACAGTACAGTGTAACCTTGATAATCGGAACTAATAAAGCACTGAGGTGTTCAGGCTATCATCATTCAGCTTATTTCAGATTCCACTGGGACATTTCTGAAATTGTATAAAGCCTAAATTTTGTTCTAACCTCTGTATGAAGACATAAGAATTTCTTCACTGATAAGCAGCATTGCTTGTTTGGGATAAAAACTGCTTTATTGATGCAATGTGTGAAACAGTTACAGACAGACTCTCTCCAAACATTTCCTTAATTAGCGAGGCATTGTTCATAAATTATTGTAGATTAGTAATAATGTTATTTTCTACATTATGTAAGTTAGAAGAACATGCAAATTACCGTGTAAGTGAATCTAGTTTATTTCATTGCATTGAGTACATGTTACACGATCTTGTGTGACCAAAACATCTCAAGGTTTTAACAACATGTAACCTATCTGTATGTGGCTGTATAGCCCTTGTGGACCTTGGCCACTTCTTCAGTTTCTTAATCCACACACAGTAGGTAGGACTCCTTGGATGGGGGATCAGCCCATCGCAAGGCCACTGCCTACACACAAAACAACACAGGCATCCATGCCTCGAGTGGGATTCAATCACATGATCCCAGTGTTGGAGCGGGCAAAGACAGTTAATGCCTTAGACCGCACAGCCACTGTGATTGGCAGCAACATGTAATCAGTACAAGGAAATAAACTAGATATATAATAATAATAATATATATATATATAATTTGCTTCTTGTTGTAAAACAGATGGTATATCACGAAAATGAACTGTATCGTTGAATGAGTTAAGTCTGCAGTTACTATAAGAAATCTGTGAACATTACTACTTTGATTATCTGATTTCAGTGTGGGTTGTATTCTCATGTCTAGAATAAATAATGACTCTGCAATTGAATGTAACAGATATGAGGCCAGTATTGATATTTCTTTGTTGCATTGATTTCTGTAGTTCAAGTTAAGACATTTTAAGTTTTTACAGATGGATGTTTGTTCCCACATTTAGAGTTCTACGTTTTTAGTAGCTCGAACTTAATGGCATTTTACAAAACACTGTATAATATATTTCTAATCTTTTAGCCAGTTGCTTGTTAAGTTGTAGTCTATCCAGTAAATTATATAGTATTTATTCCAGGACCATCTTGGAGTTGGTGGAGACACATTGGAAGGTGATCCTGAGTCCTGGAAAGAGAGACTGAGGGTCGATACTGTGAGACTGAACCGGTTCCTTTCATCTGCTGGACAGGCATGTATAATGCACTTTATGAACATCAAGTGCTAGACATATAACCATCTGTTATGTACGTAACTCCCATTTATCTGACCATAGGTTATTCTGTCTGCATGCTGTCTGTCCTTGTTATTTTCATTTGTTATATACACAACTTTGGAGAAGTGGACATATGTGAACTAGGCTTTTCATCCTCTTCTCATTTTATACAGCCTCTGTTGGGATTGGGGGGGTGAGGGTGGAAATGGGAGATGATCTAACCGTAATAGTGGAAACTGGAGAAGGGGCTGACACAGGTAGACCTGTTTTATATGAACAGGTTGTTATTGAGATAATCAAAAATAAAATCAAAATTAAGAGACTATACTGTAGGACCCTTTATAAATGGCTTAACCGATCATGATGCTCAACTCATAGAAATAAATAATATTGACCTTCAGTCCAGTAATCAACAATATCAAACAGTAAGGAAAATCAACAAGCATACAATGGCAGATTTTGTCACAAAATTAAGTAATGAATCATGGGACAATGTATTTGACAGCAATAAAATTGATTCTAAATTTAATTGCTTTCTGAACACATACTTGAGGATCTTTTATTGAAGCTTTCCCTTAAAAATAGTCAAAAATGAAAATAAAAACAAATCCACCTGGATAACAATTGGAATAAAAACTTCATGTAAACATAAAAGACAACTATATTTGGCCAGTAGGGACAGTAATGATCCAAGACTAAAAAGTCACTACAAAATGTACTGTAAAATTTTGTCAAAAGTCATTAAAGAAGCCAAACAGAATAACTATAACAGCCAAATTCTAAAATCAAACAATAAAATTAAAACCACCTGGGATATTGTGAAAGTTGAATCAGGAAAGAAATCTGTTAATGAAGAC